>NW_015215027.1:0-1054 GCF_001447785.1 Gekko japonicus | reverse complement strand
AGACACACACCCAGCCGAACCAGCTGAGGTGGCACTAGTCGTTGTGGCTGCACCAACCACTGAAATGGCCATCAACCCGGCGTTCGAAGCATTCGAACCACCTTCAAGCCAACCAGATCGTGGATGAGGCAAAGAAGAAGGCAACGCTGCTCAGCTCACGTGGCAAGATCATCTTCAATGTCGCCCGGTCTCTGGTTGCACCGACCGAAATCCAGACGGCGACTTGGAAGGTCATAACGGACAAGCTGAAGGCTCACTTCTTGCCACCGCCGTCCCAAATACCTTGTCGACACGCGTTCTACAAGCGAAACCAGGGCCCAGCCGAGTCCATCGCTGAGTACGTGACTACCCTGCAGAAGGCAGCCCAGCCCTGCAACTTCGCCAACCTTGAAGAAGCTCTACTTGACCGTCTCATATGCGGCCTTTGTGACGAGAAGCTTCGACAGCACCTGTTCGCTAAAACGGCGATCACTTATGAAGTGGCCTATGCGGAGGCTGTCGCCTCTGAAGGGGCTGAGAGGTCGACGCAAGAGGTCTGTCAGCGCCATGTCCAGGCCGGAAAGGATCAGGCTGTTCACCACCAATCGACCAGCAGTTCCGAGGGGGAGGCCGATGACGTCCATCACACACAAGCTACTTGCCAGAAGCGGACCCCACTGAAAACTGCATCATGGCACCCTTGCGCCGGCTGCGGCGGCAGTCACGAGTGAGACCTCTGTTGGGCGCGAGATTTCATCTGTCGTGCCTGTGGGAAGCAGGGTCATCTGGCCAGGGTCTTCCGGGCGAAGAAGAAATCGCCACTGTCATCTCCTGCTGCAGGTCCTAATGTTCGAGATACCGACAGCATACAGGCTGCTGACTGCCACCGGACCAACTCCTTCACCTGCACAGCGACGGTCCTGAGCACCGGAGCAAGCCCCAGCAAGAAGATCCTGGTCACCGTTCGTCTCGATAGAGTTCCATGCGACATGGTCGACTCTGGTTTTGCACTGACGATCATCTCATTGTAGACTTGGCAACATTTGTTCCCGTGATGGAGCTGCCGCCGCTTGAC
>NW_015215026.1:0-1097 GCF_001447785.1 Gekko japonicus | reverse complement strand
GTAATTTAAATATTGTGTACTTCCTAAAATTTATTAGAATCAAGTACATTGTTGCGACTGATCTTGTGCTGGTCACAAACCATAATAATAAATTTGATTTGATTTGTCTTGCCTTGTGTTGTGTACTAAGCATGGGTGGGACATCCCTGAGTTAGTATCCAAGACTGGCTGAGTTTGTTGCTCCGGAACAATAGCTTGCCAGGATTCTGGAGGGGTCCAATAGGGAAGTAGTGTTATGTAAACTGGCCTGTAGCCAGTTTGGTGTAGTGGTTAAATGCGCAGACTCTAGTCTGTGAGAACTGGGTTTGATTCCCCACTCCTCCACTTGCACCTGGCTGGATGACCTTGGGCAAGTCGTAGTTATGATAAGAGCTGTTCTTGAAAAAGAACAGTTTCTGTCAGAGCTCTCTCAGCCCCACCTACCTCCCAGGGTGTCTGTTGTGCGGAAGGGAAGGGGAAGGAGTTTGTAAGCCACTCTGAGACACCTTTGCGGGGTATAAATCCAATCTCCTCTTCTTCTAAGTAGCCTATTGTTGGGAGTGGGGTGTGTTTGGGTGTGGTGCTTGCATGCTATTTAAGCAGGGCAGCAGCCCTGGAGTTTGTCTTGTAGTGTTCCTGAAATCACTTCATAAAGCAGAGCTGTTCACTATGAAGTGTCTTGAACCCAGTATTTAACACCTTGAAAAACCATAGCAAGTATTCCCTCCCCCTTAGAATCATTGCCGTGCTTGCTTTCACTACACTTCTGCCATTTTGCAGAATCAGTATCCCCCAGTGGAGAGCCATTCCCCAAAATGTGTGCCACGAGAACAAGTGAAATGAAGGACTCAAAGGACAGGGAGCTGTCAGACCACTCACTCTTTGCATGAGTCACTGTTTTTGCCAGATCTTTTTTTCCAATCAGGAAGGAAATTTTGCCCCCTTCCATGCATTGGGAGGGGACAGAATGGAAACCTTGTGGGAGAGAAAGGAAGGCAGGGTGTAGCCTGATCTCATCAGATATTGGAAGCTAAGTAGGGTCGGTGTTAAGTCTGAGACTTCAGGCAGGTTCTTGAACAAATAATTCAGCTTTATTAGAACACTAGGAGTAAGGCCCG
>NW_015215025.1:0-1073 GCF_001447785.1 Gekko japonicus | reverse complement strand
AAACGAATAAAACATTTTAAAACAGTTAAGTACAGTGAGCATGCCCAAGGATCCATTGCAACTAAACGTACACACTCCCTATTGCACAGCATACTGGGTCTAAGAGGGGATGCTATGGCCCAGGTGATCAATGGCCAGTCAGCCTGACCCAGCGGTACTGCTTTGCAGGTACCCGTTGGTGGTGGTGTGGTGGCGGCGGTGACTCCTATTCGAAAGCCTGGCGGAAGACCTCCGTCTTGCAGGCCCTACGGAACTGTAACAAGTCCCGCAGGGCCCTGATCTCCTCCGGGAGCTCATTCCACCAGATAGGAGCCACCACCGAAAACGACCTGGCCCTTGTGGCAGCAAGCCTGGCCTCTTTAGGGCCCTGGGTCACTGAACGGTTTTGTGACCCCGACTGAAGTGCTCTTTGGGGCCTATGTGGGGCAAGGCGGTCCAGGTTTTTGGTGTGACAATTATTTAGCAAAAGCTCGGGAGCAGGAAAGGTTACTTCAGCCAGATATATGGTCTTGCAAAATACAGTATATCATGTCGATGGGTGAAATCTCTTTATAAAAGAAATCTCAAGAAGGGAAAAGCGATGTACAGGAGAAATTTACTGAGAACCTGGCTACCCTCTCATTCTTTAGGAGGACAAACAAACCTAATGGGCAAGTGAAAGAGACCGTTTTTTAAGATATCTCTGAATAAGGAAACTTAGTAAGAAGAGTGTAACATAGTTTGAGTATGGGACTGACTTTTAGTTAACAATTGTTGACTGATGTGGACTGCTCGGTGAATGGTAGAAATGTGTAGTTGAATGTTTTTGTGTTGGTTGAAATTCTTCACAATGGCAGTATCTCTCTCTTGTTTCTTTTGTAATAAAAGGTAATATTGTTGCATCCAGTTCTTCCAACAGCGGGGTTTTGGCTCTGTGACTAACGTAATGGGTTTGCTGCTTGATCCTAAGGTACACTTGAACGGCCCTTAGTTATGTATTGTAAGGCAGCGGCACACTGCTCCATCAGCGGCCAGCCACTCGGCTGCTTGTTGGAAGGGGAGGGAGAGAGCACGAGGCCCTTTCCATTGGCCAG
>NW_015215024.1:0-1051 GCF_001447785.1 Gekko japonicus | reverse complement strand
CGTCACTTTGGCTTACACTGTCAACTACCCCGTGCTCCAGTGGTGCCCATAATCTCGGCAAAACCGGATCCCCAGGGGCGGGGGTCCTATAAATAAGCCCCAGAAGGGCCCAGACGTTTGGGGATGGATCAATGCATTTCCTGCCCCTTCTCAAAAAGTGTGTGGGGGGGTGACCCACAAGTGACGGTGAGGTTGCCTGCAGCATGGCTCAGTTTCTTGAGAGCCTCGCTGGATCAGGCCGAGGGTCCATCTTGTCCAGCTTTCTGTGTTCCACAGTGGCCAGGTGGAAACTTTGGGAAGTCTGTTAGCAGGGCAAGAAGGCCAAAGCGTAACTAGCAGCCGCTCTTGCGGAATGCACTGCCCCTGAACACGTAGGATCCACTTTGGCCCTGTAGCCGTTAGCTGTTAATAGACCTCTGCTTCTTGAATTTGTTACATCCCCCCCCCTTTTAGAGCTGTCTAAACCGGTAGCCGTTGCTATGTCCAGTGGTGGGGAGTTCCGTAAGATTATCTGTTGTGTTGGGAACTGCTTCCCTGTGTCGATCCCGAGTCAGTTTTGTTAGGCGACTTCTACGAGAGAAGGTCTGAGCGGTAGGTGGACCTGTCATGTCAGCAGTGCTTTCTAAAGAGTATTTGGGGTGGTTTTTGTCAAAAAAGGGTGTTTGGATGTCCTACCGCGTGACGTCCCCCAGATCTCTCATACCCTCGTGGCTCCTCTGCACTCCCAAAGGATTTTTAAAAATTGGTGAGGCCGATTTCCCGCGCTGAAGCCAGGCTTATTCGTAAGCGCCGAGGCCTGAACTTCTCTGTATCGAAGACTTCGACTTAAGACTTGCATCTACTAGTTTACTTGGGAAACGGCAACGGTGGAGGCCAGCGGCACCTTTAAGGACAACAAAAGTTTAATTCTGGGTGTAAGCTTTTGTGTGGATGCCCACTTCTTCAGAGACGGCAGGTATTCCTCAGATCCTAACTGGATCCTTTGGGGGAAAAAACAACCCTAATTGACATTGCATCGTCTTTCTTCCAGTCCTCTTGTTCAGGAGTCTGA
>NW_015215023.1:0-1124 GCF_001447785.1 Gekko japonicus | reverse complement strand
TCGAGAAAGGGAACCTTTACCTTTTTACAGAGGGATGGGGGGCTATGGTGGCTCACTGGTTAAGACGCTGAACTACAGACCGGAAGGTCTGTAGTTCGGCAGTTCAAGACGCGAGAGCCGCATGATGGGGTGAGCTCCCGTCTCTGGCCCCAGCTCCTGCCAACCTAGCAGTTCGAAAGCAAGAAATTGCAAGTAGATCAATAGGTACTACTTCGGTGGGAAGGTAACAGCGTTCTGTGCGTTTGGGTGTTTAGTCATGCCGGCCACATGACCACGGAAATGTCTTCGGACAGCGCTGGCTCTTCGGCTTTGAACCGGAGATGAGCACCGCAACCCTAGAGTCGGATTCGACTGGCTTTCGAGCAAGGGAACCTTTACCTTTTTACACTTCTTCAGATACAGGGGAACAGAATTCCCTCAAGCCCTACATACAGGAAGATGGGGAGGGGAGCCATCAGGAAGGGCCGGTCAGAGCCAAGATGCGTAAGTAAAGCTGAGAATGTACTAAGGCGGCCCAGTAAGATCAATGAATGGCACACAAATGCCAGAGCGAACAAAGAGATGTGAGGACGAAGCTTGATTCCAGTGGCACCCCCAAGACCAACCAGGCTCGACCCTGGGTACCTGCAAGAAACAGAGAGACCTGACACAAGTCTATCCCCATCTTCCTGTATGTAGGGCTTGGGGGAAATTCTGTTCCCCTGTATCTGAGGAAGTGTGCCTGCACACAAAAGCTTATACCCAGACTCAAACCTTATAGGTCTTAGAGGTACCACTGGACTCAAACTTTGTTCTGCGGCTTCAGACCAACACGGCGACCCACCTCAATCTATCGCGATGCAATACAGTCATGCAAAACCACAATTTTTTTTAAAAAAAAATGTTCACTTTTATCCTTTTACATAAATTGCACTGTCGGTCACTTTCACTGTGGGCGCCACAAGAGGCTGCCATCTATCTTTCCTGCCCCCAACCTATGAGGTACAGCGGTCAATCCTCCCCCCCCCTTTCCCCAGATGAGTTTTAGAAGCTCTACTGGGCATGTGCAGTTTGCCATGCCACATTTCAAGAAACCTGGGGGGATGGTGCAGGTACGGGTGAGAAGAAGAAGAGATTGGATTTAT
>NW_015215022.1:0-1011 GCF_001447785.1 Gekko japonicus | reverse complement strand
TTTTCAAAAGAGTTAACAAACAGAATTAAACAGAATTAAAATTCATACAAAACAGGTAAAATACATACAAAACATTAAAACATTAGTTAGGAAGGGAAAATTGTTACCCTCTGGTGGCAGACAGCAATAAACAGGGCTTTTTTTCCTTCTTCTTTCCCTGGGGAAATGGGATGGAACGGAGTTCCGGAACCTCTTCAACAAAATTATTTTTAAAATGTTAAAAAGTTCATGATTTTTCAGTATACAGATTGAAAGCTTCATTTTCCTCTGGAGAGTTCCAGCACCTCTTTAAAAAAAAAAAAAAAAAAAGCACCAAAAACCCCCTGGCAATGAGCAATAATAAGGAACTGCAATACTATCAACATAAATAACCAAAGAGACCCGACAGTGTCTCCTTGGTTGCTCTATTTTGTACTTACTTTCTGTAAGGAGATTGTAAACTGTGAAGGAGATTGTAAACTGTCCTGAGACTTCAAGTGAAGGGCAAGGTATAAATCCAACTTCTCCTCCTCCTCCTCCTCCTCCTCCTCCTCCTCCTTTTTCCTGGCTAATACTCACAACAAGGTCTAAATGTGTCTTCTGAAGATTGATGCTAAGGGGGTATCAGTTTGGTCAGTGACTGAATGAGAGAAATGCATTCAGCAGGGATTTAGGCTAGGGAAGCTCCATGGGCTTTTCCAGTACACTATATTCATTTTAGAGCTTCTTAGAAGATACCTGATTATATCACCGTTTTTGGGAGCACGGGGGGACATTATTTCACGGGCATCTGCTGCTTCACTTCCTCCGTGAATGCAAAGGGAGGGATATGGCCCAATATACTCGTACTTTATTGGCAGCAGTTTTGAACTCTTTGTTCCTGATTGTGAAGATGAACGGGCTCATTGTGGGCAGAAAAACTATGACCATGAGGTACATCATTTTGTTGATCCGGGTGTCACCTTGGGTTGAAGGACTTAGGTACATGAAAAATGATGCCCCGTAGAGGATGCCGACAACAGTGAGATGGGA
>NW_015215021.1:0-1024 GCF_001447785.1 Gekko japonicus | reverse complement strand
AGAGGAGAGTGCCCCGGTGTTTTGCCTGCCAACAATTAGGTCACATCCGGAAGCAGTGCCCTAACGATGGAGCCAGCATGCACCACATGATGCTGGAAACCAACCGAACCATTCCTCCTGTATTTGATCCGGAGCATATTCCCCAGCGCCACCGGAAGAAGGTCCGGGTGGATGGCCAAGAAGTAGCAGCTTGGCGAGATACTGGTTCCCTCCTAACTACTGTGCATCGTTCGCTAATCGATCCCAAATACCTCCTCTCAGGGGAACAGAGGCGGGTAAGGCGTCTGCACGAAGCAGAAGGGATTGTGCTCCCTGTAGCTCGGCTGCCGATCAGCTGTGAAGGCTGGAGTGGATCATGGAAGGTCGCTGTGCACGATTATACCCCGGTAGCCATGTTTGTAGGGGAAGATTTAGCGGAGCATATGGCCCGGGAACTCAGAGTCCCTGAACCTGGGCTGGCAGAAAAGGAGGTCAGCCAACAAGCCGATGTCTACCTGCAGTTCTTAAAGGACTTTAAAGAAACTCCTGAGGAACCCAGTCGCCAAGCTGATGTCTATATAGGGGTGTTAACCCGTCGCCAGTCTGCAAGGCCGCCCCCAGGTGAACACATGGACAAAACTTCTCCGGATCCTGTTGCAGAATCGACGGGGGTAGAGTCCCCTCCAGTGACTCCAACTGCATTCCAGAGGGATCAAGAGGAAGATGCCAGCCTGGAAGAAGTACGTGAACAGGCCCAGAAGAATTTGCCCTTCAGTGAAACCATTCGATCTAGGTTCCTGCTGGACAGAGGTCTGCTGTATCGTGAGTCCTTCCAAGCTGCTGACCAGAAGGACTGGAAGCCACATCGTCAACTGGTGGTACCAGGCCGACATCGTCTCCGCCTCATGAGCCTGGCCCATGACCACCCAAGTGGGCATGCAGGTGTGAGGCGAACCAAAGACCGGCTGAGACAGCAGTTTTATTGGGATGGGATGGGCCAGGACATTACTAAGTTCGTCCAGTCCTGTGAGGTATGCCAGACTGT
>NW_015215020.1:0-995 GCF_001447785.1 Gekko japonicus | reverse complement strand
ACAGTGGCCAACCAGTTGCCCTGGAGGTCTAATAACAGGTCAAAGGCTGAGTCCTTTATAAGAATATGAGAAGAGCCCTGCTGGATCAGCCCAGTGGTCCATCTAGTCCACCATCTCGTCTCACACAGTGTCCAACCAGTTCCCCTGGAGGTCCAATAACAGGTCAAAGAGGCTGAGTCCTTCATAAGAATATGAGAAGAGCCCTGCTGAATCAGACCAGTGGTCCATCTAGTCCAGCCTCTCATCTCACACCATGGCCATCCAGTTCCTCTGGAGGGCCCACGAGACAACGTAAAATTTGAAGCCTTTCCTGATGCTGCTTCCTGGCAACATCACCCCCCTCCCAATTTCATCCTCATGGCAATTTGTTTTTAAAGGAGGTTAGGCTGAGAGAAAGAAAGGCTGTTCCAAGATCACTCATCCAGCTCCATTTCAGAGTGGGGATGTGAATGCCGATTTTGCAAGTCCCAGTTTAACTCTGCCCTGTACTAGAACATAAGAACATAAGAGATGCCAATGTTGGATCAGGCCAAAGGCCCATCCAGTCCAACACTCTGTGTCACACAGTAGCCAAAAATACCAGGCGCCATCAGGAGGTCCACCAGTGGGGCCAGGACGTTAGAAGTCCTCCCACTGTTGCACCAAAAAGCCAGAGCATCACTTGCCCCAGACATAAGAACATAAGAGAAGCCAATGTTGGATCAGGCCAATGGCCTATCCAGTCCAACACTCTGTCTGTCACACAGTGACCAAAAATACCAGGGGCCATCAGGAGGTCCACCAGTGGGGCCAGGACACTAGAAGCCCTCCCTCTGTTGACCCCCCTAAGCACCAAGAAGACAGAGCATCACTTGCACCAGAGTCCCTATGTATACTTTGTGGCTAATTTGGAACCTCTGTCTATCAAGGTCATCACTGTCTCCTGTGATCTGCAACAGCTCCCCAGGGTCTAATTGTCTACCCACGATTCTATCTCTTATTTTGTCCTCACAGCA
>NW_015215019.1:0-1129 GCF_001447785.1 Gekko japonicus | reverse complement strand
TCTGGTCTCAAGTGTTTAAGTGGGTCACCAGAAGAGAAACAAGACCGATGACGGGGAAGCTCCTGAATTAAGACTAGGGATTCTGCGGTGGCTCAAGTGGTTAAGACGCTGAACTACAGGCTGTGGAAGGTCAGTAGTTCAGCAGTTCGAGACCCGGGTGCCGCATGACGGAGTGAGCTCCCATCTCTAGTTCCAGCTCCTGCCAACCTAGCAGTTTGAAAGCAAGAAATTGCAAGTAGATAAATAGGTACCACTTCGGTGGGAAGGTAACAGCGTTCCATGCGCCTCGGTGTTTAGTCATGCTGGCCACATGA
This sequence comes from Gekko japonicus, assembly GCF_001447785.1. Lineage (NCBI taxonomy): Eukaryota > Metazoa > Chordata > Lepidosauria > Squamata > Gekkonidae > Gekko > Gekko japonicus. The sequence continues at coordinate 815 of NW_015215019.1, read as the reverse complement.
CCATGGAAACATCTTCGGACAGCGCCGGCTCTTCGGCTTTGAAATGGAGATGAGCACCGCAACCCTAGAGTTGGACTCAACTGGCTTTCGAGCAAGGGAACCTTTACCTTTGCATCTCTGCAAACATCTCTGAGATGGAGCAGCATCACCTTTTCCCACAGTATGTTTTTTTTTAAAAAAAAACAGATAGGTTCTTTATGTCTAATTCTGAACATGTCTTCAGAGTGTGAATTTTTTAAAAAAACTGCACAATGGGGCCATGCACAGATAGGGGAGATCTTTCTATTTCAACAAAACAAGACTGGAAAAGTAAATAAATAAATGAATAAATGGTGAGGGTTTTTTAAAAAATAAACCCTGAACGTTAAAGGGAACGTGAGATCTCGTGACACAATGTCATGAGACCTTACCCACCTAGCAGCTCCAGTGACCAATGTTGTAGTGTGTAGCCGTGACAACAATCAGGGCAGAGGAGGAGCCAGCAGTGGTTGCAGGACAGGGAGAAGGGGAAAAAAGAGATGGAGCTGCCAGCTCTGGGTTGGGAAATACCTGGAGATTTGGGGGGGTGGAGCCTGGGGGAGGGTGGAGTTTGAGGAGGGGAGGGAACCTCAGCAGGGCATAATGCCACTGAGTCCACTCTTCAAAGCAGCCATTTTCTCTAGGGGAATGGTCTCCAGCCAACACCTGGAGGTTGGCAACCCTAGAAAAAGAGGATGCGGCTGTGGTGGCAGCGGAGAATGAATGAGGGAGGCATGGGCTGAGAAGGTAGAGAGAGGAGAAGGTGGGGGGGAGGGTTGCAGGAACGTCGGGGAGGG
>NW_015215018.1:0-1164 GCF_001447785.1 Gekko japonicus | reverse complement strand
GTATAATCAGTCGTGATCTTTTACTATAAAAATCTTTTAGTATAATTTTTTTTATGTATAGGGTCCCATACTTTTAGTAATGCTGCTCTCAGCCAATGCTGCTTAAAATATTTTTGAGGGCCTGCTTTTTCATACCACAGAAAAGCATTCCATCCTAACAGTAAATCATGGCCCTCAATTTTTAAAAGTCTCTTATCTTCTAAAGTAATCCATTCTTTAATCCATACTAATGCTGCAGCTCTATAATACAGTAACCAATTCGGTATGCCAACCCCCCCTCTTTTACATCATGTAGCATTTTCAATCTTATTTGTGCCCTTTTCCCTTGCCATATAAACTTGGATGTCATCTGGTCTAAGTCTTTAAATACTAACCTTGATAGATGAAGGATCTGACTCAGCAGGCAGCTTTGCGGAAGGGAGGGAGCTTTCCGTAATGGGGGCCCTCTTATGGCATCAATCTCTGCAGGAAATGTTGCTAGCTGGACTTTTTCCACCTTATTTACTTGTGTCCTGCCTTCCCAATAGGGACCCAAGGTGGCTTATATAACTCTCTTCTCCATTTTATCCTCACAACAACCCTGTGAGGTAGGTTAGGTTGGGTGCACATGACTGGCCCAAGGTCACCCAGCGAGCTTCCACGGCAGGTGGAGGATTCGAACCTGGGTCTCCGAGATCGTAGTCCAACACTTTAACCACTGTATCACACTGGCTTTCACTGTGCTGCTTAACAGTCTGATCTAGTTATGTTTGCAGCTAGAAGATCACTTATGTTATAGAATCATAGAATCACAGGGTTGGAAGGGGCCCCTACAGGCCATCTAGTCCAACCCCCTGCTCAATGCAGGATCAGCCTAGAGCATCCCTGACAAGGGTTTGTCCAGCCGCTGCTTGAAGACTGCCAGTGAGGGGGAGCTCACCACCTCCCCAGGCAGCCGATTCCACTGTGGCACAACTCTGACTGTCAAAAAGTTTTTCCTGAGATCCAGCCGGTACCTTCCTGCCCTTAATTTAAATCCATGATTGTGAGTCCTCTCCTCTGCTGCCAAAAGGAACAGCTCCCTGCCCTCCTCTAAGTAACGGCCCTTCAGATACTTCAGGAGAGCAGTCCTGTCCCCCCTCAACTTCCTCCAGAGTGAACATTCCCAAGCCCCTCAGCCTTTCC
>NW_015215017.1:0-1058 GCF_001447785.1 Gekko japonicus | reverse complement strand
GAGGAAGGGATACTACCTATTATCACAGAAGCAACACGTATAGGCCCAATTCCGAAGAGCAACCATCCAAAACCTAGAGACATTCTCGTTACTATCCCGGATGCCAGAGTCCGACACACAATATTAGAAGCGGCTAAGCACCCAGGGCACTTCTTATATAATGGGGAAACAATCCAGGTATACCCAGATATTCCAAAAGAAGCGATTGCAATTCGGAAATCCTTAAAAAACACCACGTTGAAACTGCAAAAAATGAAACAAAAATACAAATGGCTCCCATCCGGAAAACTTTATGTGGCACACCAGGGCCGTCGCCTATTCGCCTGGGATGAACACAGTGGGTTGGAATTACTGCAAGCGCTTGGGCAAGAACACCCCATGGAACTAGGAGACAAGCAAACCTCTAAAAGAAGCCGCTCCCCTTCTTCCCCACTTAAACCAAGCAAACTACCTGTTCTATCCCACGTAGGAGATGCTCCTTAAAGACCTTCACGCAAAATTCAAGTCAAAATGCTAGGCCCAAATCTTGTTCATTCGTTATATACTTGCATGGTTTTGATTGTTTAAATGTATGGTATGCAAGGGTGGGAGCAGTGATTGGGGAAGGGAACCCTGTTGTGTTCAATTCGTCCCCTGTTAGCCGGTGTACATGGTCGGCTGTATGATTACAGTCTCTCGGACTCTGTAGTCTGAGATCCCGTGTACTTTCGTGGGTTTATAGTTTTTTTGTTTTGTTTTTTTCTTCTCTCTTTTGTTACCAATTGTAGTTTAAATATAACGTTCATTCCGTGTGAATACACCTCTGATTATTAACGCAAAAGTGCGGGAGAAGAGTGAAATATTATCTGCATATTGATTATCTACGCAATATACTTTACAGCTAAATATCCGTAACAACTGTTTTAATCTGTGTATAACATCATTGGAATTGTACCATCTATATAAGTCTTGTTGAACGATTTTGAATACCACACGTATTTTATTGTAACACGATCTTGTTAAACAGTGTTATATATATAGTGTTCTTGTTAGTGTTTTACTTTATCCTGATGCAGATG
>NW_015215016.1:0-1059 GCF_001447785.1 Gekko japonicus | reverse complement strand
TACAGTTCTGGTCACCGTATCACAAAAAGCACGATACTGATATATTGAGAAAGAGTTAACATAATGGCTGGGAAATGGTACGTGAATCTGTGAACTGAAGGAATTCATACAGGTATGGGAATTCATACAGGAATTCAGACCGGTACGTTTTAAAAATGGCTCTCTGCTGCCAATTCAGTTCATGCTGTGGAATACTGCGTACAGTTCTGGTCACCGTATCTCAAAAAGCACGGTAGTCGGTTCGCAACAGACAAAAGGGTGATACTACTTTACGCAGGGAGTGATTAAAATGTGGAATTCACTTCCAGAAGATGTACTGATGGCCACAGGAATAAACAGCCTTAAAAGGGAATTAGATAGATTCTTGGAGGACAGGTCTATCAGTGGCTACAAGCCATGGTGACTGAGGGGAACTTCCACATTCAGAGGCACTAAGCCTCTTCCAGAGCCAGGAGGTAATACCAGGGGAAGGCCTTGGCCTCTCTGCCCTATTGCTGGCTGTCCAGAGGAACTGATTGGTCACTGTGTGAGAGAGGATGCTGGACTAGATGGACTTTTGGTCTGATCCAGCAGGGCTCTTATGTTCTTACGCTTTTGGCTTCGCTGCATTGCTGTGTGGATTCCTTATAATCTCTAGAACCGTTTGGCAGCTACTGATTCATTGAAAATCAAGGAGAGAGCTGAGCTGCTGGCCTAAAGTCCTGACGATAACGTTTACAGTCTAGGTAATTGAGGTTATTAGAGATGCATTAGGCACAGAAACACACACAATTACATGCAACGGAAAGATAAGCGTGCTCACTGGAGCCAAGCTCTTCGGGTATTATTGGAAAGAAGCAGGGGGATTGTTGACTGCAGCAGCGGCTTAACATGAAAGCCTCCCTCTGAATTCTTCCAGGCAGCCTACTGACAAAATCAGATCTGAGAATCAGGGGGAAAGGGAAGCGAAGAGATGGGAAAGCGTGAACTCTTGTTTTTTGATGGAGAATTTGCACTTAGAACAAGCAGAGGTAGACCTAAGGAGTAAACAGCCTCTTAACAAAATCTCTCAGGATTTAG
>NW_015215015.1:0-1042 GCF_001447785.1 Gekko japonicus | reverse complement strand
TCTGCACTTTTTCCAATGCTATAATTTCCAATGCTATAATAAATGCGGTTGCACCGTCGATTTATACAGGGGCATTATTCACTGTTCCCTCTAAGCTGTGGAGTCTTGTGAGCCAAATTCTACTTTGTGAGCCACTGGCATTAAAGTTGTGAACGAGCGATGTGGCTGCTGCATAAATCAGTTTGCTCTGGAGCCCTCCTTCCTGAGCTAAGACAAAAATGTGTGAGCCGAAGGTTAAAAAACTGTGAGCTAGTTCATACTAACTCAGCTTAGAGGGAACACTGATTATGATACTGGCTGATTTGTCTTCAGTTCCCTTCCTAATGATCCCCAGCATAGCGTTGGCCTTCTTTATCGCAGTCGCACACTGTCTCGACATTTTCAGTGAGTTATCTACTACGACTCCAAGATCTCTCTCTTGGCCTTCCCTTCCTGAAGACTAAAGAATCCTCCACCTTGAAAGGATATCATCGGCCTTAACTCATCTTGCCGGTTCCCCCCGGCCACCTGCGAGGAATAGAGACCAGGGTTGCCAGATCCAGGCTGGGGAAATCCTGGAGATTTGGGGGTGGAGCCTGGGGAGAACAGGGAGCTCAGTGGGGTACCAAGCCACGGAGTCTGTCCTCCAAAGCGTCCATTTTCTCCAGGGGAACTGATCACTGTAGTCTGGAGCTGTAATTCTGGGGAGCCTCCAGGTCCCACCTGGAGGCTGGCATCCCCAGACGTCGAGGAAGTCTGTATGGCATTCTCAGATGCTTTGCCTCATCATGATACTCCACCTGTTGCTTTCGGCAGCCTTCAGCCACAAGCTAAGGTACGCAAAGCACTCCGATGTATCCCACCACACAGCCAAGCTAGACGTAACGGCAGCCATGGGGGCGACCAGTGGCTACTGACACCATGTGTGAGCCGGAGGCTAAAAAACTGTGAGCTGGCTCACACCAACTCAGCTTAGAGGGAACACTGGTTGCCACTCTTCAGATGGGGCCGGAACATGTCCTGGAATTGCAACAGGGCCCATAGCTACGGTGGGGCTTTGGGG
>NW_015215014.1:0-1047 GCF_001447785.1 Gekko japonicus | reverse complement strand
AATCCCTTGCTGCAAGTCCAGCAAAATTAGCCCATTGGCCTTGTTAGATAGGTGCACCCTGTCAGTCCTATATGGGTCCTGGAACTCCACCACCCTCCATGGCCTTCTTCATCTGGTGGGTGGCTTTATGCCTTGCAGGGATCTCCAAATTGTGCCATACCTGGTGGAACAAAATAACCGACCCTACTAGCCACACTACCAGGCCACCTTGCTCTCATCATCGCAAGGCAAGCCACCTCTTGTAACACCAGGGCCTTGCCCTTCATGGCGAGTCAGAATATTCAACCAGAGTATCCGCACTGTGGGCCACCTTGCTCTTATCATCACAAGGTCAGCCTCCACATGTAACACCAGGGCCTTGCCCTTCGTGGCGAGGCAGAGTAGCCGACCAGACTATGTCCACTCCAGACCACCTTGCTCTTATCATCGCAAGGTCAATCTCAACTCGTAGCACCACGTCTTTGTCATTCATGGCGAAGCAGAATAGCCGACCAGACTATCTGCACTCCAGGCCACCTTTCTCTTCTCATCGCAAGGTCAGACTCAACTTGTAGCACCATGGCCTTCTCCTTTATGGCGAAGCAGAACAGCCGACCAGACTATCCACACTCTGGGCCATCTTGCTCTTATCGCTGCAAGGTCTGCCTCAGCTCGTAGCACAAGGGCCTTCACAGCCAAGGTGTCCTCCTGGCCCGGTGGCGGCTCAAAAGACCATGCTGTGGCCGTAGACATTGACTCTTCATCTCGCCCCGCGGCCCAACAGCACCTGAAAGCAAAACCTCATTAATAACTTTAAGCTTTGTAATTCCATTCTTTGAATGCTAGGCAAAAGTCCGCCGCTAGCTCACTGATCCACAACACACACACACCCCAAACTGGAGTGCAGTGACTGGCAAAAGTCCTGATTTGAACAAGGTTCCACTGACACTACCACACGGCAAGGGAACCCATAGCCCAAAGCAGCTGCAGTGGAAGTGGCACTGAACCGAGAAGAGTAAGTTCCGAACTTCATCCCGGGAGAAAGTTCACTACCTTTACACAGCAATG
>NW_015215013.1:0-1040 GCF_001447785.1 Gekko japonicus | reverse complement strand
GTCCACATGTTTGTTCACCCCCTCAAATGTGTTCACCCCCTCAAACTTCTACTACTTCTCTTCAGCATAAGACTTTAATCAACCTAAGCCTAACTCCAAAACTGTGGTGGGATCTTTCTTTTGGGTGCATGGTGGAAAAATTAAAGAACTCTAATAATCTGATACTCATAGATTTTGCTTAGACATACTTGGTCTTATTTCATCCACAGGCATGATGTGTTTGTTTCAGTTTGAAATGATTTGGAGGGATTTGCCCATTCAGGGGACCTTCTGATACTGCAAAACAGGATGATTTGTTTCAGAAATTAATTGTTTCTGAAACAAATGCACACCTCCTATGACTGGCACCCTACTTCTTAGAACTGCTTCCTTATGATTGGAACCCGAGCATTAAAATAGCTCTCTCTATTTTCTGCTCTGGACACATTTCTTGAAGGGGTTGTGACTCAGTGAAAGCACCTGCTTCCCCCCACCCCTGCAATGATTCATAATGTAAAACATGGCCAAATGATAAAACAGCATAAAATAATTAGCATAATCAAACCATCAACAACCCAGCTAGACCATAAAGACAGCTTATTACATTTAGAATCCAAAACAATTGTTTTAAAACAAGGATGGAAGCAGCTTGTGAAAGTATTCAGGAGTGGATGGCAAGTATTGGTTTGGACAGCTATTTTAATGCCCTGGAATGCTGCAGGAGATCCAGTAATAGGACAAAGCACATGCATATGTGAAAGTTATCAACCAAAAAATGAAAAGAACTCATAGTAAGTAATAATAACCAGAATAGAAACTGTGAATGGTAGACACTAGAGATGACAATATGTCTATTTTGTTAAATAAAGCATAGTATACTTATATGTAACAGTACACAATACAATACAATTCTAAACGTGTAATGTGCAAAATGACAATACATTCAAATGATGTTCAACAATGAAGTTCTCATCAAGTTCTACCGAAGATTCCAGAAATGAGCTTCATTTCAATCGTCTTCTTCAGAAATACATGTATACAATTAAAGTTTTCATTCATTT
>NW_015215012.1:0-1139 GCF_001447785.1 Gekko japonicus | reverse complement strand
AAAAGGTCCTCTGGGAGCAGGGGAAGAAATGGCTGTTGGGCAGCCAACCCTGGAGGAAGTTCAGAAGCCTATCAAGATGCAAAGCACCAACATGGGTCGTTTTCAGATCCCCCTCCCCATTCATCACATGACAATCAGCTTTTGAAAAGGAAAGAAATCTCAAAAGCAGCTTCTGGAGTGGTATCGACGGGGGTGATGATCTACTGTCACTAAATACACAGTTGCTTTGTGTTTGTGCCAGCCCTTCCCCACACCTGAAGATGTTTGAATCTGAGTCTTGATTGGAATTCATTTCATAATATTCATTATATACCTTCTTCTTGGGCTCAAGACAGGTAATGCAGATTTACCAAACCAATGCATTGCTTTTTATCTCTGAAGGATTCACAATAACTATAGTACAAAATGGCAGCTGAAGCGAGCTCTAGCTCTGGAATCAAGATCTAGATGGGAAGGAAGCCCAGTGAAGTGCATTTTGTTCTTTCATCTTATCTAAACATAAGTTTAAACAAGTGAAGACGAAGGGCAGTGGAGTGAGTTCAGGGCCCATCTAGATGTAGAGCAAGAAAGAATCACTTCTAACGGTCATATCCTCGAGAGGAAGAGATACGGCGATGATCATGTTTGTTCAGTTTGATAGCATGCGTCTTCTAGACTCACATGATTCAGCTCCGCGTGGCTCAGGACTCGGGAGATTTTAGAAAACTGTCAGAACTGGAGAATGGGTAAGGTTTATTTACTCCTGTAGACAGGACACATTTGCATTTTCCAGTTATTTTTATCCATCTCCAGGTTGTAAAAGCATAACTAAAAAAAGTAGAGAAAAAATAAAAAAAATAAAGTAATATCCACAACTGCTCGCAGGTGAACTTCAGTTATGCATTGATCCTGGCTCCCCAGTCCTATGTACATATCTGCATTTTCCTATGTGTGGTCAAGAGCAGATTAGATGATTCCTGTAAGACATAGAAAATGCATGCTCAGTGACTCAGGGAAGGAGACAGTGCTCCACATTACAAAGCCTTTTTGTTTGCTTGGAAAAAAAGCATAACTAAAAAAAGTAGAGAAAAATTAAAAAAGCAATAGCCACGACTGTGCTCCCAAGTGAATTGCAGTTATGCATTGATCCTGGCTCCCCA
>NW_015215011.1:0-1067 GCF_001447785.1 Gekko japonicus | reverse complement strand
CTCAGGCTGGAAGGATGCCGAGCCTTTCCGTTTCTCCGCATCCTTCCCTTCCCACGTGGCCGAGACCCACCGCTATACTTACCCCGCCCCAAGAGCACCGGAATAGCATGACCAGATGTTGCCATCGCAGGGCTACCTCCACAACAATTCAGACTGTCCACCATTCACAACATTTGGCAAGTATACACAAATAAACACAATCCTCTTTCCAGCAATAACTAACAGCTAAACTACCTACTCCTCTGTTAACCGGTCTTTACAGTGCTGCACTAATATAAGATACTACTTATTTCCCTGGCCAGGATCCGCACAAAGCCATATCTCCTTAGCCACAGGCTGACATGAGACTAACATATTTCCATTTCCCCCTTCCCTGTCAACTGCTAAAACCTGTCTAACAGCAGCACACGACCTTCCAAAAACAGGTAAAACACAATCAATCCCCATCTAACTACTCTCGCCCTTACTGCTGATCCGACCTAAACTTCACTTTGCATCTGTAGCTTTCCAAGAACAGATAATCTCCAGCGGTTCCAATCCTGCCACTGGGTGGCCTCTACTAGTTCGCTCCAAGCTCCTAGTTGCGGGATATATAATACAATTGTCCTCGGGCTCCAAGCCCCGTGGCCGGGCACCTCCAGTTCTCTCCGCTGGTATTCCTCTATACGCCGCCCAAAGGGCTTAGCCACTGGCCCGTCGAATCCTCCTCTTAAGCCCACCGTCTCGATCTCACTACCCACGGTCCGCTGTGCGATCTGCTGGACGTTACTCCTCACAGCTCTTTCATCAGGCCCTCGGCATCTCCGCGGCACCAGCTGACGCCGCAACCGCGGCACATCCAAGGTCTCCCCACTACAGGCCTCCTCGTCGCTCCACATCGCCGCGCCACCCCCCCCCCCCCCGCGTCAGGACGTCGACAGCTGCTCACCCTCCCTCCGATGTCGTCACCACCATCCAGCTCTGCCTGATTGTCCCGATAAGCAGAGGGGAAGGAGGAGGGGGAGGAGGGGGGCGTTCTTTATGCCCTCGACAGTCTTTCCAGCCGCGTCGCCCTTCCTCTGGCGTCG
>NW_015215010.1:0-1059 GCF_001447785.1 Gekko japonicus | reverse complement strand
ACATTCCTGTGGTGAGAGCAAGATAAGGCGGCAGTCTGTAATCGAAACTGCCGTGAGTTATCGCGAGGGCCGGGAGGCTGGTGCCACGGTGATTGGACTCTGACAGGAAGTGTGCTTATGCAACGCACTGCCTAGACTGGATTTGCAAGATGGGAAATAGATCAGCAAAAGTTAAGCGAAGGACCGGAAGGTCGAAGAAGTGGTCAGACGGGTCCTGACAGGCCAGAGAACGACCTACTCTAGCTGGAAAACCATAGAGGCAATGCACCCAACATTTTGTGGAGGACTTGAACTTTAATTAGACTTTTTGAACTTTAAACCAGCTAAAAGAAAAGCGAAAACAAGGAGATTCGCCCAAGCGCATATAGAACTGCATATAGAACTGCTCAACAAAGTGAAAAGTTTTCGACTTTTTGATATTAAAATTTTAAATTTCAAAACGGAACTGAGAAGGCCTAGAGCAGCATCAACATCGAGTCCTAGGATGGCGGGAAAGGAGAAAGAGAAAAAAGAATGGCAGGCAGCAATCAAAGCAATGGAGAAAAGAATGACTGAGGCGATACAAGCACTAGGAAAGCAGCTGGAGAAGCAAATGGAAAAGCAGACACAGAAACACCTGGAGCAACTGGAAGAGGTACAAGAGAAGAATGTAGCAGCAGTAAAGGAGCTGGTGACATCTGAAGTAGCACTGGTAAAACAAGAAGTGGAAGAAGTTAAAAAAGAAGTGCAAGGTATGGCAACAAAAATGACTGAGATGGAAGAAAAAGTACACAAAACTGATAAGAAATGCGACTCAATGACTCAAGAATTAAGAAGAACAGAAGCTATGATGGAATACAGATGGATGCAGAATCATCTAAGACTTGGAGGAATAGAGGGAAAGTTGAGTGAAAATATAAGAGAAGTAGTAATGAAGGCCTTGACTGAATACCTAGAAGAAGAAGATGGGGAAATTGACCATGAATTTGACTTGATATACAGAGTCAATTCAAGAGTAGCTGAAAAGCGGAACTTACCGAGAGATATAATCGTACAATTTGTAACTACAAAAATGAAAGA
>NW_015215009.1:0-1065 GCF_001447785.1 Gekko japonicus | reverse complement strand
GCTGTCAGTAAAGGGGAACTCACCACCTCTCTCTGGCCCAGGCTAGCCAGATCTTGGAAGCTAAGCTTGGCCCCGGTTAATATTTGGATGGGAGACCCCCTCTAATTTCAACATCACTCAGGAAGTAGCAAAACAAACACGAATGCGGTTGGTCTCTTCAAAACCCAATTTTTTAAACAATTCTCTTTTGGGGCCCTTTGGAATTCGAGTTGCCAACCCCCCAATGGGGGTGGGTTTCCCCCCAATTTTCGGGGCCACAATCCACAGCTAGCTGGCTGGCGGGGAGCCCTGCCCCCCAAGAGCTCCACCACACCTAACTTGCCCAGCGTGATGACATCACCCAGGAATTCCAGGGTCACGAACTCACGATGCAGAGGTAAGCAATAGCAGACCTCTGAATGTCTTGCCTTGAAAACCCTACAGGGTTGCCATAATTCAGATGCAGCTTGATGGCACTTTATGCACCTGAAGTGCTACTGCTTGCTCAAAGACACCCTGGCAGCTTGGCCCTTTAGTAGTAGTGCTCGTTAACCTGTCGCTGATAGCTCTTGCAAAAGCACGGCTGGCTGTACCAGTGTTTTGTTACCGAAAGTGTGTTCTGCCAACTGCTTTCGGGGTTTTTCCCAGTCCTGGGCTTTGGCAAGGGGAAAGATGCGTGCAGAATTAGTAATGACGCCTACGCACCTCTTAAAAGGCAGGATTGCCCAATGACCCGTTTCTAATTATTTTGCTTTCCCCTCCGAGTGACTTTTGAGCCATTTGTTTTGCAAGGACCTTGCTGCCAGCCCTGCTGCTTGGTTACCCTCCAGGGTTTGGATTGATCAGGGTGGTGGAGTCAGACATTCAACTCGGTAGCCCTTAAAGGCCCAGCACTGAAAGGCACAACGAATCATCTTGCTTAGAAGAACTGACGTAGCCTGCCACAGGAGTGTGCAAAACATTTCATATAGCTGACCTAAATGATGTTCACAACAACCTTGGCAAGTAGGCCTGTATCCCATAGCAGAGATGGGGGATTGCTAGTGTGAAGCATACACTTGGCAAGCACTTGACAAAAGAGATCTG
>NW_015215008.1:0-1093 GCF_001447785.1 Gekko japonicus | reverse complement strand
TTACCATAGAGATTGGGGAAATTCCCAAAGCATCGTGCAATGCTCCTTCTCACCATGTTGTTGTTGTTCAGTCGCACAGTTGAGTCCAACTCTTCGCGACCCCATGGACCAGATCCCGCCAGGCCCTCCTGTCTTCCGCTGTCCTCTGAAGTTTGCTCAATTTCATGTTCGTTGCATCGATGACCTGTCCCCAAATGTTTCTGGGATTGCCAGGCACAGGCCTGGTGACACTACCTGACCTACATGTGTCCGTGACACTGTCAGACTGCAGTTCCTGTGCATACAATATGCATTGCCATCTCTGTAAATTATTCTTGACTACATGATATAGGGTTAACAAGCCCTGTCTTGGGAAATTCTTGGGGATTTTGGGGCAAAGCCCGGGGAAGGCAGAATTTGGGGAAGGGAAGGAGCTCAAGGGGTGGATAATTCCATACAGTGTACTCTCCAAAGCTGCCATTTTCCCCAGGGGAATTGATCTCGGCTGCCTGGAGACCAGTTCTAATTCTGAGGGTTGGCGGCCATACGCATGAACCAGATAGGACGAGCACGCCGAAAAGCATAAGACCAAAGTCTCTCCCTCTTGCTACACTACAAACAGGATTTATGCATGGAGCCTGGAAATGTCTACAAAACACAGTTGGAACGTTAAGTCATGCCCAAGTTAAAGCAATCCCAAGACTGTTTCACTACATATTGAATGGTGTTTGGTCTTCTCATGTTATATGAGTGCAACCAGACGGTAGTTGATTCGTTACTTCATGTCCCTTGAATTGGCCGCTGTGAACATAAAAATGCAAGAACATAAAGCCATCCTGGATCAGACCAGTGGTCCATCTAGTCCAGCATCCTGTTTTACATCAGTTGCAGTGGAAGGCCAGCAACAGGGCATAGAGGCTAAGGTCTTCTCCTAATGTGGAGCGGTGGCGCAGTCAGTAAGAACGCCTGCAAAGTAACATCAATGAACAGCCATTACGGCTGTTCGAAACCCACTGCGGTTGGGGTGAGCTCCCGGCCCACGTCCCAGCTCCCGTCCACCCAGCGGTTCGAAAGCATCATAATGAAAGTAGATAAAGTGGGTACCTGCTCTAGG
>NW_015215007.1:0-1070 GCF_001447785.1 Gekko japonicus | reverse complement strand
GGTGTTTTGCGCATGCGTGAAGATCGCCACAAGTGGCTGCCTATGCGCATGCACAAACTGTGTTAAAAAAACAAAAAAAACCAAACCACCGACGCCCGCTGTGTGTGAACGGGCATACAGCGATGGGCTCCGCAGACAGGAGGTAAGTGTGATCGCGTTTCAGCCGGCATAAACTGCACTGGTTCCAACCGGTACAGTTTATGCCGGCTGAAAGGCCCACTATGTCATAAGTGTCATCTCCTTGAATGGGATGCCTCTCTTTGTCTTAACCTGGGAGCTGCCCTCTGACCCTTCCTCTCTCCCTCTGTCCTCTCCCTCTCTCCCATGGCCTTCCATGGAGACACACATCTCTGCAGGTCTCTCCTGTAGATACAAGGCCCTCCTATGTCCACACACATGATGCCAGATCAGCTGGCCACTTGTGACAGGGGAAGTACTCATTAGATTAGGCTTCTCTCTCTCTCCTTTTGACTGCAACTTGAACGTGAACTGAATCTGTTTGAATAAATGTAAGTTTCACTTTTTGCAATATACTGCTTGGAATATTTATTTACTGTACACAATGTCACACTTCTATGACCGGGCAAACTTTGCTATATTAACCAAACATCCCAGTATCCTTAAGGGCTCTCACTTGATTGGATCTTTTGCTTCCCCACCCCCATACAAACGTCACGGCTGCTGCAGTAACGCCCCGCAGTGACAGTGATAACGTTAAGCAAAAAGGGGTGGGGGTGAGCCAGCAGAATATTGCTCCCCAAAAGTCTCTATGCATGGAATACAACATATTGGGCATGAAGCCTTCACCAGTTCTTCTAGGGAACAACCTGAATACTGAAATTAGATTCGATTCGACCATCGAGATTTTTGAGGCATGAGCTTCCAACAGCTGATGCTCTCTTTGACCATTTCAGCGGTAGTGAAATTCCCCGGATCGACCTTTTAAAAACTGTGCATTATATGAACATTTCTGCAGTAGATTTTTCCTCACCAGGCGCAAACCTGAAGTTTTCTCCTTCTTACCCCCTGTTTTCAGATTCCCACATTTTTTGTTGTTCAGTCGCACAGTC
>NW_015215006.1:0-1088 GCF_001447785.1 Gekko japonicus | reverse complement strand
CTCCCCAGATAAGGGGTCGTCACAGCCTCCCAGGAAAGTAAAGCAATAAAGGTAACCCCATTACCTGCAATGGCTCCTTGTCCCACCTCTCTGCGCTGAAGACCCTCTTCAACCAGTTCAATCAACATGAAACGTATTCATTCATTACATAACTGCAGCAACTATTCCACATCTTACAGGCACCTCTTTAAATAACTTGCTTACTTTACCCATCCTGGGAGGTAAGGCCACTTCAAGCGTTGCAACGCCTGTTGCCTTATAAGCTTCATTTCCGGTTCCCCGCTCAATCGTTTTACAACGTATTTCTTCCAGGAGGGCCTCTATTTCATTGGTGTTATACTTTAGCCTCGCCGAATACTGCCGTGCCAGATCCTAAGGCAATAACATGAATTTGTTAAGAAAAGGAGAGCAGAAAGCATACAGGAACTAAAAAACAGTTGCAACACAGCAGCTGTCCAAGACGCTGTCCAAGACGTACCTTCAGCTCCGCACCAGCCTCTTTATTGCTGTCTGTATAGGGAGGTTTCCAGAGCTGAATCTTGTCTTCCCTTAAGTAGTTTTTCAGCTTTGCGGCAAGATACTTCTTCTGTGCCATCCTTGCATAAGAAAACAAATAAAACATTTACTCTCACGTACTGTCTTCGCCCAGACAGATACTGAAAACCTTCTTCTCAACTCAAGCAGAAGCAATGCTCGGTTTTTTCAGATTCCCTCTAAGAGAGCGCTCAAACTGCTACAACTCCATGTCACAATGACTTTGAAACCCATGTCGTTGAGGCTATGGTAGCCAGCTTAGGAGTGCAGGGAGGGACATTTATAAAAGCAATGAAACGGAAGCCATTAAGCCGTGACGCGGCTTGCACTTTGATAGCCAGGCATGGTGCTTTCTTCACGGGGCCTGCAGATGTTCTTAGAGGCTAGATCACACATCACGACCTTTTGCAAAGGATACTTAGGTAAGGAGATCTGAACAGTTCTAAAGCTGAGACAGAATCCCAAATTTTTTGGAGTCAACTGGAAAGAAGCTGCCTTAGAGTGCTCTAGGGCTACTGCAAGCTCGGAGAGTCCAGGCAAGTCAGATTTCAGAA
>NW_015215005.1:0-1088 GCF_001447785.1 Gekko japonicus | reverse complement strand
AGAGGGAGCACTGCTGCTAGCCCCTTTTCTGGGGAGGGGAAAGGGAATTCAGAGGAGGAAAGGGAGGGGGGAGGGGAGAAGGGGGGTGCCAGCCAATGAGGTAGCTGTCGCTGCCCTCAACCAAAAAGCCTGACAAGAACACCTCTGCCTTACAGGCCTGGTGGAATTGCATAAGATCCCGAAGGGCCCTGATGTCTTTTGGCACAGAGATCCAACAGGTCGGGGCCAAGACTGAGAAGGCCCTGGCTCCACTCAAGGACAGCCAGACATCCTTGGAGCCAGAGATCACAGGCAAGTTGTTATTGGAAGGGTGCAAGGCTCTTCCAGCGACGTACTTTGAGACAAGCTGAAGAAATGTGCGGCCACCAGCTGTGGAGAAAACCGTGAGCCAAGCCAGCTTGTCAGAAGCCGTATGCTTCCCGTCAGGTCGAGCTACGGTTTTCTCTGACAGAAAAAGCCAATTTGGAACCCGGCCCCCTTCTTTTTAAAAAATTTCGGAAGCCTTCAGCTGGAACTTCACCTTTCTCTCCCCGTATCCGCTTCATTTATCTGCAACTCCAATTAGCTTAAGTAGGCTGATTAGTTTGCTCAAAAGTGGACTAATTGAAGTCAAATGTTGCGCGAGCTAAGCAAATTAACGACATAAAATCAAACCAAATAGTGTTTTCGCCGCTAGTAATTATGCCGGGCCACCCACCGGCGGATCCAGGGCCTTCTTCAGATTTGGAACGGAGCCGAATTTATCACCCGTGAAAATTTTGAGGGCAAAAGAAAGATTGGGGCTTGGGGGCAGATTGGGGCTTGTGGGCAAAAGGCCGCAGGATTGTTTAATTTTTTGCCGAAACTGTTCACATCCACAGTGTCCCACCCCCTGCTTTGGGCTTCTTCTCTAACACGATTTTAAATTTCCCTTAGCTAATCAGGGACTGATCCTGGCCAATCAGGGACTGATACCAGTCAGTCAGGGACTGATCCTAGCCAGTCAGGGAATGATCCTAGCCACTCAGGGACCATGTAGTGTGTGTGATGATATCACGTTGCTAAAAAACCAATTGGGATGTAGAATGGTATTGTATAGCCCAATCTTG
>NW_015215004.1:0-1065 GCF_001447785.1 Gekko japonicus | reverse complement strand
ACCACTTGAGCCACCGCAGCTCCCAGCCTTACATACCTGTATGATAAACATGTTTCCAAATATGTACTTTGTTGAGTACCTACATTACCATTATGGGCACATGGGAAAATGTTAGTGACATAAGCAGTCCTCTGTATCACAAGATGTGAAGTATGCTTTTGTTCATATTCAGATACCTGATAGTATATATTTAGCAGCTGTATTTCACTGTAGATATGATGCATACATTTTTTATCCCTTGATGCTCTATTATAATTTTAACAGTTCCAGATACTGGCAAAGGGATGTAAATACATATTGCACTATAAATATCATCTGAACATGATGAGGAGAAATCCCCTCCATAGTTTGGCTGGAAGAAACCAACTACATTGTTATCTGTAAACGTTCTGTTGTTTCCTTTATGTTTTGTTTTATATTTTGGTTTCAAAACCCAAATAAAGGTAGAAATAAATTACTGATACTTCTGCATAAAATTGATGGGAAATAACATGTGAAGGCCACGAGTCTAGATGATTTTTCTGAATGTCTGAATGGACACACATAAATATATGTATGTGTGCATGTATAAACAATGTTTTGTAGATACACAAGTGATTGCCAGTGCTTTTCATAGAGCAATCCTAAACCGAGTTACACCCTTCTTGACTTAAGTGTACTTTTGGGGGGGTATTTTTGCATTTGTGTGCGTGTATGCCCATGCCTGGAAGTCATGGTGACCTCTGGCAACTCCTACTGGGGCATGGAGGACATTCAGACAAGTGGCTTGATAGCCTCCTTCTGGCCTCCCATCCCTGGTATTCTCTGGAGGTCTCCCATCCAAATACTTGCCAGGGTCAGTCCTGCTTAGCTTCTGAGAACTGACAAGATTGGGCTTGCCTGGGCTATCCAAGTCAGGGCGACTTCAATGTACTTTGAATGGTACAACTCTGCTTAAAATTGCACTGTTAGTCAATTGCCACTATAAATTGGTGTATCTCAAGTTTTCAGAAGCTCACAACATTTGTCTTGGTTTCTGTGTATTCAGAAGTCAGTCATCATTCTTTTAGGCTCTGGACATTTAGT
>NW_015215003.1:0-1108 GCF_001447785.1 Gekko japonicus | reverse complement strand
GAACAGTTCAGAAGCAGCAAACCTTTTTTTGTGTGCAGTACAAGCAGGCAGGGATGGACTGGCCCTTGGCCTTGCGGGGAAGGTTCCCATTGTGCTGTTGTCTCAGAGGGCTATTGGGAGCCAAAGGAAGCGGATCCAAGTGAGTCATGAGCAGGGCTGTTTTTGTAGAAAAAGCCCAGCAGGAACTCATTAGCATAATAGGCCACACCCAATAGCAGAAACCCATTAGCATATTAGGCCACACCCCTGGCAGCACAGCTCATTAACATGTTAGGCCACACCCCCATGCCTTCCCTTGGCTTGCCTGGGTGCCCTGTGGCTGTGGGGAGCCTGGGCAAACCGGCCCTTGGACAGGCCGGGGAAGGCATGGGGCGGCCTTTAAATGCCTCCCCTGCCTCGGAGTCACTGGGGGGCGGGGAGTTCGTTCTCCAGGCCTTCCCTCTGTAGCTAGGCACACAGAGGTTTTGAATGTAGTGGGCGTGGCCAACTCTGAAGCCAGCCGGAACTCCGTTCCTGTGCCTTCCTGCCCCAAAATAGCCCTGGCCATGAGATTCTGGCAGAGCACAGGAACTGCTCAGCCTGGCCTCTGGGAGCAAGCCACCCCCCCTCTGTCCCGCCTTCATGGCTGCTGCAGCCCAGTAGCCCAGTCTGAGCTGAGTAGCCCTGTCCAATAAGATTGCCAACCTCCAGGTGAGACCTAGAGTTCTCCTGGAATTACAACTTATCTCCAGGCAACAGAGAGCAGGTCCCCTGGAGAAAATGGCAGCTTCAGACGGTGGGCTGTAAGGTATCATATACTCGCTCCCACGTGCTCCACCCTCTCTAAACACTGCCCCCAAATCTCCACGAATTTCCCAACCCATGGCTGGCAGCCCTGCCTGTCAGAACCACAGACACTGCTTGTCTGTACTCGCTTCAGGTCTTCATCTTCATCACTGTATCTTGCGATTACCATTTGCCAGTCGGTTGCTGTTGATATTAGTGGTCGGGGTATGGCCAATACAAAAGGAGTGGACAAGATAACTTAAGCTCCGTAGGTGTGTCCACTGACACTTTCACTCTGTGCCTGTTTTGAGCATTGGGTACCCGCAGGGGTCTTGTTGTAGAA
>NW_015215002.1:0-1045 GCF_001447785.1 Gekko japonicus | reverse complement strand
AATTCTGCTTTGTGAGGGAACACTGCTGGACACCCTCTCCAATATCCAGAGGTCTGTTTCCCAACCCCCCCTTGCTGCTGCTGCAAGCAAGCCCCCTCTTGCCTTTTCCCTCTGCAAAAGCACCTTCTTGGGGTGCTGGAGATGGCATGACCCTTGCAACCACTGTCAAATCCATCATACCCCCTTTTTCTTGTTGACAGCTTCCTTCCCCTGTGTCCAACCTTGCCTTTCCCAGAGCATTGGGGTGTGGACTGAGTATCCAAAAGGTGCTTCTGGGTACCCTTCAACATCCAGGGGTCTGCTTCTTGACACCCTGTATAGAAAAAGGCTTTTCTAAAATCTTCCCGGCTTGGGCCATATGACCTTGCTGGTAACACTGGAGAGTTGCCTCGGGTCCCACCTCGGGTCCCACCATTGCCTCGGGTCCCAGCATGTCTAGCCCATGAACCCAAACTGAATGAACAAAAACCAGGCTGGTTCATGGGCAGTTCGTGAACGTGACTGCCCAAATTGTGGTCCACGATCCAATGAACTGGCCTGTTTCATCACGAAATTCAGTTCATAATTTGGTTTGTGTCCATCCCTAATGGGGCTCGAGCCAATATGCTGTTGTAAAGAATTTCTGAAGAGAACTATACACTGTGTGATTTTTTTCTTATACTTATCAATTTCTACAAACTACCTTAATTTTTTTGTATTTTTAGCATGAGTCAGCTGTTACCAATCATGAGTAGAGTAACATAGTTAAAAGGATAAGTAGTCTGCATACATTTAAGACTGGTAAAGCTAATGGCAAGGGACTTTCAGGAATCCATTCTAGTAAGCTCTTGGATGCAATACGATTTTGAGATTTCCCCCTTTCCTGGAAGTTTAATGAGAAAGCAATTACTGATTTGGGGCATATTTACATGGGCTATATCAAATAATAAAATAAGGGCTTTATTTTTGGAACTCCACTGTCATTTTTGATCCCCAAATGACACAGAACAACCATCCAGCCTTTCCAAAGTATAACAGATAGTACACTTGACAACTCAGAAGAAAC
>NW_015215001.1:0-1141 GCF_001447785.1 Gekko japonicus | reverse complement strand
GGCTTGCCTGGGGTATCCAGATCAGGGCACAAACTGCTTAAGTCTTAATACAAGACCTCCTTTGGACTGGCACTTCATTATGGTAGGGGCCACCCTGTGAATTTAAGCCTTCCTTTCCCGTTCAACTCTCGCTCTGCATTTCTTTTTTTATGGGGCCAACGTTACTATGCACTGCATTTTTCTTTTCTTTAAACTTAGACTTGCTATACAGGCATACGGAGCTTGCTTACCAAAAAGAAAAAAGAAAAAAGCACTCCATGCCTCTAAGGCTCTTATAATTCTGTCTTACAAATAGCCCGTTCCCCTAGTTGACTGGGGAGAGTCTCACTTGCCTTTAGATGACCAGGTCTGAGAGAGAGAGAGAGAGAGAGAGAGAGAGAGAGAGAGAGAGAGAGAGAGAGAGAGAGAGAGAGAGCACTTCGGAAGATAAACGGTATTGGGGAAATCTTGAGCATGCTAGAACGGCTTCTTCCTGTGTCCACAAGACACTTTGTTCTGGTACTGTTTGGAACACAAGACCTATAACAGCCAGGGAGGAAAGTAGGGCTGAGAAGAGGATGTTACTATTCCTCAGGCTGTCCGAATATGGGCTGGAAGTGGAAACTGGAAGTCTTGGCCAGAAGATGGGCCTTGAAAGCGACTTGGAAACTGAGGCCGGTTGAGGCACTCATTTTTCCAGTGACCTTTTCTCCCCCAGTAATGACATGTCAACCTACCAGTGGCTTCTGGGCTCCTACTCTCTTCTCCTTCCCCTACACGGCCCACGTCCCCTCGTAAATTTGACACCACCAAATGGCCATGTTCACCTCCATCTACCGGGCTTCTCTGTTGTTGACCTGGAAGTCTCCTTTCTTCAGTCTCCTTTCTTCAACCAGGGAACTTCAAAGGGAGACTCCAACGAGAAAATGCCAAATCAGAATTTATCCATGGGCTTATGTGTACTAACTACGGTGTACACACATCCAAGACATTTCTTAACCTCTTTAGGTATTAAATTGCTAACTAATTTGCATTATTCCTAATTAAAGTCACTGTGTTTACCTTCTGCACTCTTCGAGTTTTGCACAGAACGGTCACAGACTTGTATTTCATGACTTTTTAACCCACTGAGAAGAAGAGAAGAGAGAGAGAGAAGAGATTG
>NW_015215000.1:0-1109 GCF_001447785.1 Gekko japonicus | reverse complement strand
AATCTCTTCTTCATCTTCTTCTTCTTCTATCATCGTGGGGTCTCTTTGTGGGCTGTTGCCACATCTTTCTAGGCAGCTGGGTGGCAGCGATCACTTACCCTGGCCGTTTAGATACTGTGGCCTCTTTTCCCAGCTGGAGCAAAACATTTGCATCTGATGATCACAATACAAATGTGCCGGATAAGGCCAGGTGTTGTCGTGTGCTTCAGTGGACTCATCAATTAATTAAGCAACCAGAAGCAGGCCTTTGATCATCAGAGCCCCCTGGAGAAAGGAGCCCCTCCCGGTGGGACTTCTGATAGGCGAGGCCAGGCCATGATGCAATTTCAGAGAAGCATGCTTTTAAAGTCAGGCTATCTACACAAACCCCTGGGGCGGCCCAGCCTTCCTTGTGAAAAGGGGTTGAGAGACAGATTCATAGTGGTGGAGTCCAAATGGCTAAGTAGAGCCATTCTGGAGGCACTGTGTATCTGGATGCCAGATAGATCGAGCTGGGTGGCCGTGTTTGTCTGGAGCGGCAGGAAAGCGCAAGAGTCCAGGAGCCACCTTCAAGACAGACGGCATCCGTGGCAGGGGAGGAGCTTTCGTGAGTCACGGCTCACCGATTCAGATACCCGAAGAAGTGAACAGTAACTCATGAAAGCTAGTAGTAAAGGCCAAGGTTTCCCTTGCTCGAAAGCCAGTCGAATCCGGTGCTCATCTCCGTTTCCAAGCCGAAGAGCCAGCGCTGTCCAAATATGTCTTCCGTGGTCATGTGGCCGGCATGACTAGACGCCGAGGTGCATGTAACGCTGTTCCCTTCCCACCGAAGCGGTCCCTATTTATCTACTTGCGATTTCTTGCTTTCGAACTGCTAGGTTGGCAGGAGCTGGGGGCCGGAGACGGGCGCTCACTCCGTCCTGCGGCACTCGGGTCTCGAACTGCCAAAGTCTGCAGTTCAGCGTCTTAACCCCTTGAGCCACCACAGCTACTACCCCGCCACGAAACCCGGATACCAGTTGCTGGGAGGGAGCGAAGCCCTGGCCTCTGTCTTCCAGTCGGCTGTTGTGGGAAACGGCTTGTTGGACATGACGGCTCCCTCTGGGTCTGATCCTGCTGGGCTCTTGCTC
>NW_015214999.1:0-1099 GCF_001447785.1 Gekko japonicus | reverse complement strand
GTTAAGTCCTGGGGATTCCATTGCTCTGAATGCTGTAATAACAGGCAACTCAACAATTTCCCTTTCTAGTCTGTTTCTGAAGTTCCTTTGCAATGAAACAGCTACTTTGAGGTCGCCCATTGAATGTCCTGGAAAGCTGAAGTATGCTCCTACAGGTTTCTCAGTCTTGTGATTCTCAATGTCAGATTTGTGTCCATCTATCCTTTGTTTCAAAGACAACTCCAGCACATGAAGACATGAAGCTAAATCAGACCCTTGGTCCACTGAGGTCAGTATTGCCTACTCGGACTGGCAGTGGCTCTCCAGGGTCTCAGGCGGGGGGGACTTTCACATCCCCTCCTGCCCGTTCCTTTTAACTGGAGATGTCGGGGATTGAACTTGGGACCTTCTGCATATCAAGCAGAAGCTGTGCCACAGTCCCTTCCCTTATCAAAGCTTACACGAAGCTGCCTTATACTGAATCGGGCCATCAATCCATGGAGGTCAGTATTGTCTACTCAGACTGGCATCCGCTCTCCAGGTCCTCGGGTGAAAGTCTTTCAGACCGCCTACTGCCTGGTCCTTCTTAACTGGAGATGCCGGGGATTGAACCTGGGACCTTCTGCATGCCAAAGCAGATGCTCTGCCACTGAGCCACGGCCCCTCCCTTATTTGTGATCTTTTGCACACACGCAATAGCTCTTCCTGCACAAAAGGTCAGGGTGGCGGTCGTGGCTTATACCAGGTGAAATTCTTCTAGCCTGTCACCGTCGATTCCAGCTGCCCGTAGCTCTCCTGTCTGGCACCTGGGAACGTGCCCCCCCCATGCAAAACTTCCGAGCCACAGCCCCTCCCTTAGGGCTGAACGCTTAAATCCACCCAACGACCCGGGCAGTGGTCGTTTTCGCTCAGCACAGTCTACGGGCACGATGCCCACTCTCTGCCACCAAGGCATCAGCCGCCTCCTCCATGAGAGATCAGAGACGAGGATCCTCGTTCGCCTGGCACACCTGTCTGTCCGTGTATGGCGAACCCAGCCCTCGCTGCATACCAGCTGCTTCTGTTCTCGCAGGCCCGCGCGGGGCAAAACTGCAGAGGAAAGCAAGCAAGGGCAAGTCCA
>NW_015214998.1:0-1225 GCF_001447785.1 Gekko japonicus | reverse complement strand
AGTGGTGTTGTCTGTGTGGAGCATCACCCGCTGTCCTCGTAGATGTGCTGCAAAAGAGGAAAAGGCACGTCTCACTGCTCGCATCTCTAAGATGTTGATGTGTAACCTTGATTCCTCACAGGTCCATTGACCCTGTGCTACCAATCTCCCACAGTGGGCACCCCAGCCCAGAAGGGACGCATCTGTAAACAGATGGGCGTCTTGTGTCTGAAATCCAAAAGGGATGCCTACCCCTATGTTTGATGGTGAGAGCCACCAGTATAAGGATCTAAGCACCACACGAGGTATGGTTAAGCTGACCCTAGGCAAATCAACATGAGCGTGAAAGTTGCGCAAAAACCAATTCTGGAACACCCTCATATGTAGCCTGGCAAAGGGGACTACCGATGTGGTTGCAGACAAATGCCCTAGGAGACATTGGAAAAATGAAGCGTGCCTATGCCGAAGATGGCGGAGGGCACGAATGAGAATGGCAATATGCTCAGCTCTGAGAGTCGGGAGATAGGCCCTTGCTGATACCGAGTCAAGGACCGCTCCCACAAACTCAATCCTCTGAATAGGGGAGAGATTGGACTTTTGGAAGTTTACTAGTAACCCCAAGGACTGTAACATATGTATTACTAATTCCAAATGGGAGTTGAGTATGCCAGGTGTGTCTGCGACCAGTGTTCCCTCTAAGCTGAGTTAGTTTGAGCTAGCTCACAGATTTTTAGCCTCCAGCTCACAGATTTTTGTCTTAGCTCAGGAAGGATGGCTCCAGAGCAAGCTAATTCATGCAGTATCCAAATCACTCGCTCACAACTTTAATGCCAGCAGCTCACAAAGTAGAATATTTGCTCACAAGTCTCCACAGCTTAGAGGGAACATTGTCTGCGACCAGCAACCAATCATCCAGATATGGATACAGGGTACATCCCTGTAATCTGAGGTGTGCCACCAGTAGAGACAGACACTTTGTGAACACCCTTGGGGCGGACGCCAATCCAAATGGCAGTACTCTATATTGGAAGGAACGCCCGCAATGATGAAAGCGGAGAAACTTCTGACAAGAGTTATGTATCGCTATGTGAAAACATGCATCAGTCAGATCAATGCTGACAAAGAAACATCCGGGTCGCAGCAGCAAAATAACCTCCTGTATTGACAGCATACAGAACTTTGGCTTCCGAAGGAATCTATTTAGGTTTCGTAGATCCAGAATAGGTCTCTGCCCTCCACCTTTCTT
>NW_015214997.1:0-1147 GCF_001447785.1 Gekko japonicus | reverse complement strand
GAGGATCCCATCTTTAATAATGAAACAGAACTCTGTGGCATTATAACCCGTTGAAGGCTCTCCCCTCCCCAAGCCCCATCCTCTTCAGGCTCCAACCCCAAAATCTCCAAGTGTTTCCCAACCCAGAGTTGGCAACCATAGGAGGGCAGGGTTTGGGGAGAGAGGGACCTCAGTGATGTATAACGCCCTAGTGTGCACCCTTCAAAGCCGCCATTTTCTCTGTGTGAACCGATCTCTGGAGTCTGGAGATCAGTTACAATTCTGGGAGACCTTCGGGCCCCACCTGGAGGTTGACAACCCTTTCTTTGGCATTTTGGCATTTTGTGTGCACGTGCGTGTCTGTGTGTGCCCGTGTGTGCCTGGAAGGCATGGCAATCTCTGGCCACTCCTACTGGGGCACTGAGGACATTCAGAGAAGTGGCTTGATAGCCACCTCTGCCTCCTGGTCCTGGTCTTCTTTGGAGATCTCCCATCCAAGTACTTGCCAGGGTTGGCCCTGCTTAGCTTCCGAGATCTGACGAGATTGGGCTAGCCTGGGCCATCTGGGTCATGGTGAGGTTGAGATAAATTTATTACGGATAAAAGGAAGTACTTCTCCACCCAAAGAGTGATTAACACTTGGAATTCACTGCCACAGGAAGTGGTGGCGGCTACAAGCATGGAGGCTTCAAGAGGGAATTAGATAAGCATATGGAGCAGAGGTCCATCAGTGGCTATTAGCCACAAGGTATAGATAGGGGCTCTGGGGCAAGTGATGCTCTGTCATCTTGGTGCTTTGAGGGGGGTCAACAGTGGGATGACTTCTAATGTCCTGGCCCCACTGGTGGACCTCCTGATGGCACCTGGTATTTCTGGCCACTGTGTGAGACAGAGTGTTGGGCTGGATGGGTCTTTGGTCTGATCCAACATTGGCATCTCTTATGTTCTTATGTTCTTAATCCTAATGGGCTCACCCCACTGTTCAGGATCAGTCACAAGCACAGTGTAATCAGGGTCTCCGGTCGCCTCGTTGTAGTTATGAAATACGAAACTGGGAAAGAAGCGTCACAATTGCGAGAGGGCATACTGAGAAAAGACATATCAAAGTGATTAATTCCATGGAAGTGGCAAAAACCATATGCTGTACATGTGAAATGTACTCCTTTCT
>NW_015214996.1:0-1103 GCF_001447785.1 Gekko japonicus | reverse complement strand
AACTCAGCTTAGAGGGAACACTGATAGCGATTGCCTTCATTTTTATTCTCAGATGCCAGCATTGATACTCTTGATGCAGGAGTGCCTAATAAGACATCAGGTGTTCCTGGTCCAGTCATCCCATCAGAAAGGGAAGGCACCCCTCTGAAGGAATCGGGAGGTTTCATCTCAGATAAGGAAGAACAGAAAAGAACATACCCCCAAGCAGTGCTCCCTCTAAGCTGTGGGGTCTTGTGAGCAAAAAGTCTACTATGTGAGCTACTGGGCATTAAAGTTGTGAGCGAGCTATTTGGCTACTGCATACATTAGTTTGCTCTGGAGCCATCCTTTCTGAGCTAAGACAAAAATCTGTGAGTCGGAGACTAAAAAACTGTGAGATAGCTCACACTGACTCAGCTTAGAGGGAACACTGCCCCCAAGCCTAGTCAAACAAAAGATCGACCTGAACCTCCTTCTGATTTGCTTATTTGGTTGAGTCTGAATGTCAGCATTTTTTAAAAAGGTGGAAAAATTTCTGTCTTTCTCCTTTGAATACTATCAGTATCGGTTATGGCCAAACATAATGGAACCTGCTTCGCAGGGTTGTTGTGTGGTAAGTGTACAATGCCAGCAAGCCTGAGTCACAGCAGCCAACGGCATTCATAAAGACTTGGTTGCGACATGCTGTTTTAAAGATTTTGAAGTGCTTTTTTTGCTTTGTTTACAAGGAAGAAAAATTAGGATGGGATTAAAGGGTAATCCTGGGAACAACTACAAATGACGTGAATTGTAAAACTTCCTTCGGGAGGAGGATAGGGGAGCAGAGAGAGGGGCCAGAAGCAGAAGCGTATGTGGGGCGGAGGAGATCTGTTCTGAATCTGCTGCCCAATCCCATGTCGGTTAAAAATGTGGTGTATTTTTGGGGGATGGGGGGGGGGGGGGGGGGGGGGGGGAACGGGACCAATTCAGCAACCCTGACCTTTGAGGTGAGCTCACAGAACCCATGCAAATTGCATTTGCTCCCCTCAGGGCCCTGCCTGACGGAGGAGCTGAGGCCCAATCGGATTGCCCCCTCTCCGGATCAGGGGGCATTCAGCACAGAGCTGCTTCCCACTCCTTACAAG
>NW_015214995.1:0-1101 GCF_001447785.1 Gekko japonicus | reverse complement strand
AAAGCATTTAATAGGCATCGTTAATTTAGAAACCAGTTTTCTTCGAGGCATCTTTGAAAGTCCTTTTTCACTCATCTACTCACCAGGCTTGCTAATGAGATGACTTTTATTTCAGATAGTTTAGACGTTTAAAAAAACACCCTGTATTGTCGGTTTCAAATTTTCTGTCCATTTTCCCTCGCCTCTGGCAATCTTTTCTATTTACAGACCGAGTTTCTGATTAGTAGATCGTTGACCCCAGTGGTTCTCAAACTGTGGGTCGGAACCCTTAGGTGGGTCGTAACCCCTCACATCATTCCTGGGAGGGTGCCAATTCTGGCATTGTGACCCACTCAGTTGATGGTTGAGTAGTTAATCTTTACCCAACCGTGTGGGGACTAGTTGCTGGGAAATATTGCCCATGCATTGTTTAAGGGGGCCCTCATATTTTGTAGCAGCTTCTCTGGAAGGGCAGGGACTCAGTGAAAGAGCCTCTGCTTTGCGTGCAGAAGTTCCCAGGTTCAATCCCCGGCATCTCCAGTTAAAAGAACCAGGCAGTAGTCGGTGAGGTGAAAGACCTCTGCCTGAAACCCTGGAGACTGTTGAGAACAGTTGAGAGTTAGTTAACATTGTGTGGGGGGATAAGAGAGATTAGGAAATTGGCTTGGTCAAATCCTTGAGAGTTTAGAATCATATAAGTGGAAGGGACATAAGAACATAAGAGAAGCCAATGCTGGATCAGGCCAGTGGCCCATCCAGTCCAACACTCTGTCACACCGTAGCCAAAAATACCAGGGGCCATCAGGAGGTCCACCAGTGAGGCCAGGTGGTCTTCCAGGGTCATCTAGTCCAACCTCCTGCACAATGCAGGAAATTCACAACTACCCTTCCCACACTCCAAGCCTAGAAGATGGCAAAAAAACAAAAACAAAAAAAGGCCCTCCAGGATCCCTGGCCAAACTGGCCTGGAGAAAAATTGCTTCCTAGCATTGTGGCAATCAGCATTTCCTTGGGTGTGTAAGAAAGGGCCGTGGAAACTAAGCACTGATGCAACCCTCCCTTATCGTGATCTGCCTCAGTTCACAGAATCCTTATTGCTGTCAGATAGCCATTTAGCCTCTG
>NW_015214994.1:0-1091 GCF_001447785.1 Gekko japonicus | reverse complement strand
GTCTCTTTAAGCTTTTCATCGGTTTGAATTGACTTTTTGATTATGCATGGATAGAAAAAGAAGACAGCTTTTTCTCCCTCTCCTGTATTACTTCTGACAATTGTTGGGAATAGGTTAAGAATTCACTCAAGGAGTAATTAAACTGAGAAATTCACTGCCAGTGAACACTGTGATGGCCACAAGCATATATAGCGTATACAGATAGAGGAGAAATTTTATAAATTGCTAGCCATGGTGACTAAACGGAATCTTCACTTTCAGAGGCAGCCAACCAGTGAATTTCAGAAGGCAACAAACATCAGAGAAGGTCTTGGCCTCTATGACTCATTGGACATCCAGAAGAACTGGTTGGCCATTTGCGTGAGACAGGATGCTGGAGCAGATCAACCACTAGTGGTGACCAGCAAGGATCTTCTTAGTTTCTGTGACTTCCCTGGGCCCAAGGACCTTGTCAACTTCCTTCCTCATGTTGGCCGTCCCTGATATGACTTGTGCCTGCCCATTCCTCTGTGTGCAACATATATCTGGTCATGCCACTGTTAACAGACCCTTCCGGTTCTCACTTTGTGCTGGTTCTTTTTTATCACCCTTTCCTGTTTCTTCAGGCTTCTTGCGGTTTTTCAGATTATCTGCTAAATTTAAAACATCAATATATTATGAATATGAACATCAGTCAGAATCATGAATTGACAAACCCATCTTTGCTTATATGAACCACTCTGTTGCTTTTGAGATTCTTACTGAATGATTGCTTTTGAACTCCCCCCCCCTTTTTGTGCCCATTTTTTGACCCCTGGAATTACAGGGAGACATGGTACCTTACCAGCCTTCCAGCATTTTTTCCCAAATACATTAGACAGTAGTTCTGATACTGTTATCAGAACCTTTCTACAGAGGTCTAGCATACTTTACATCTGGTCCAGGAATCTAGATATTCCCCGACCTATTTGTTACCTAACTTGATTTGCAGTCCGGTCCCTTCATAAAGCATGCTAGTTTTACTAGGTTACAGGCCAAACTGAAAATTTCCACCTTTTGGTTTTTAATCCCCTGAAGGCAAAATAGTTTTATTAATTTTTGTTACACCTACG
>NW_015214993.1:0-1100 GCF_001447785.1 Gekko japonicus | reverse complement strand
CTTGAAAACCCTGTAGGGTCGCCATAAGTAAGCTGTGATTTGACAGGGGAAAAAATATTTCTATCTGCACATTTTTATTTATTTAGTTCATTTATCGATGAGATTCAAAACAGATCACTCCATTAAAAACAGTGCCATAGGAACCGCATCAAACATATAACCCACAGTGAATAAAGCTCAATGACAAAACTAGAGAACAATCTGCCAGAAACAGTATAAGACACACATAATAAGAGTACATAGACATAATGCAGCACAGTTGAATTGCAAAACTGGGACGCAATACAATAAGGCAGTGTGTAACAGGAACAAAGGAACAAAGCAAAGCAAAATGCCTACATTTCACAGATGTTACCTACAAGCTTATTCTGCATTATAAACATGCCCTCTTGAGCAATTCAATTTCACGTATTTTCGGGAATGATAAAAAGTGTGGGAGCATTTCTGATCTCCTCGGGCAGGCCATTCTGCCAGGTTGGAGCCACAGTAGAGAGTGCTCAGGTATGGGCAGCTCTTGTTCTTATCCACAGGCAGGGCAACACCTTCAGAAGGGATCACTCAGATGAGCAAAGCAGCCAGAGTGTACTGTATCTGGAGAGGCATGCTTGAAGATATATGGGTCCTAGGCCATGAAGGGCTTTGTAGATGAAAATCAGTACCTTGAACTGAACCCAGACATTAATAGGTAACCAATGGAGCACTGGCAAAAGGGCTGTAATATTGCATATTCCACCTAGATCCCCGTAGTAGTCAAGGTATGGCATTCTATGCCAGTTGGAGATTCCAGGTTGTCTCCAAGGGCAGACCCATGTACAGTGCATTACGGTAGTCTAGCTTTGAGTTAGCACAGCCACATCATCCAAGCCAAGGCAGAAGGTCACCTTCCAAGCTAAACAAAAATAGAAAAAAATATGCCTTGTAGCTGAATTTGCTTTTTTTCTCCAGTTTCTGGGTCCGGTGTAACCCCCAGATTTTTAACAGCAGGAAAAAATGGACGAAGCCCATTAAATGGGGGAAGCACGGTGCCCTTCAAGACCTCAGCTTTCCCAAACAGCACCACCTCCATCCTGTCAGGATTCATTTTAAAGTTCTTCACCCTT
>NW_015214992.1:0-1084 GCF_001447785.1 Gekko japonicus | reverse complement strand
GGGTTATTAAGATGCAGTCCGCTCCATCTTTTGTGAACCACTCTCAGAAGCAGGGGTAGTGGAGGGAACAGGTAAAAAAGGCCTGTGGACCACGGACAGAGGACACCGTCTCCTAGAGACTGTGGATCCCTGTTGCCTCGACTGCAGAACAGAGGACATTTTTTGTTGGCTCTGGTGGCAAAAACATTGACTTGGGGAACTCCCCACCTGCGGAAGAGTGGGAGGAGGTAGGTTGGGTTTATCTCCCACTCGCGAAGGCTGAGTCCTGCTCGACTTAGATGGTCTGCCTGCACGTTCATGTGTCCAAAGATGTGTGTGGCTATGAGGAAAACGTTGTTGGTGATGCAAAGGTCCCACAACTGGATGGCAAGGGTGCAGAGGCATAGGGAGACAGTGCCCCTTTGCTTGTTGACATAAGAGAGTGCAGTAGTGTTGTCCGTGAGGTAGGAAGCTGGTGACAGCATACTGTATTGCCAGCAGTTCCAGGAAGTTTATGTGCCACTTCCTCTTCTGCGCGTCCCATTTGCCTTCAACACAAAGGCCCATTGTGTGGGCATCCCAGTCCGTCAGGGAAGCATCCGTTGTTAGGGTGATTTGGGGTGACGGAGGATGGAAGGGTGCTCCCTGGAAAAGATTGGAAGGGACAGTCCACCAAAGTAAAGACTCTCGTATATTGGGAGGGGGGGTTAGGATGTTGGTATATGCATTTTTTTGTTGTATTGAAGTTGCGGATAAACCAGTTGTAGGTGGCGCATTTTTAGTTTTGCGAAGACCAGGACCGACGTAGTTGCGGCCATAAGGCTGAGTAGCCTCTGTATCTGGAAGGCCGTGACAAGGGTTGGGGATGGACAACGGTGGCTAGGTGGATGATGTCTGCCGCTTTGTTTTGTGGCAGGTAAGCCATGCATGTCTTGGAATCCAGTAGAGCACCGATGTACTGTATTTTCTGGACCAGTTGGAGTTGAGACTTTTGCAGATTGACTTTCAGGCCCAGGTTTTCCAAGAGTACCATTGTCTCGATGTTTGAGACCAGAGTGTTCTTGGAGGATGCTACTAATAGCCAATCGTCGATGTACGGGTAGAT
>NW_015214991.1:0-1122 GCF_001447785.1 Gekko japonicus | reverse complement strand
TCACTTGCCCCAGACCGAGAGTTTCTATCAATTATCACCAAATGAGAAGGGAGCCCTCACTGGAGAAGACCCTGATGCTAGGAAAGTCTGAAGGTCAAAGAAGACGGGGACGGCAAAGGATGAGATGGTTGGACAGTGTCATGGATGCAACGAACATGAAATTGAGCCAACTTCAGAGGACGGTGGAAGACCGGAAGGCCTGGCGTGATCTGGTCCATGGGGTCGCGAAGAGTCAGACTTGACTGACTTGACTGTGCGACTGAACAACAACAAATAGCTACTGATGGACCTCTGCTCCATATGTTTATTCAACTTCCTCTTGAAGCTGTCCACACTTGCAGCCACAGCCACCTCCTGTGGCAGTGAATTCCATGTGTGGGTGAAGAAGTACTTTCTTTTATCTGTTCTAACCCAAAGGAACTCAGTGGGATATAATGCCA
Organism: Gekko japonicus; assembly: GCF_001447785.1. Taxonomy (NCBI): domain Eukaryota; kingdom Metazoa; phylum Chordata; class Lepidosauria; order Squamata; family Gekkonidae; genus Gekko; species Gekko japonicus. The sequence goes on along the minus strand of NW_015214991.1, from coordinate 682 downwards.
TAGAGTCCATGTTCCAAAGCAGCCATTTTCACCAGGAGAATCAGTTGTAATCCCAGGAGATCTCCAGCCACCACCTGGAGGTTGGCAGCCTTCTAAACAATGCAGAGCTGTGCCAGCTGCTGAGTTCTCCAGAACTCTTTGTCAGGCTGGATGTTTTAAAACAAACAAAAAGGCAGTAGGGGCGGGGGAGAGATAAATATGGGGAGACGGGCAAGTGGAGGTAAATATCATCTGGTAAACAACGTCCCATTAAGCTTTTATTAAAGGGAAGCTGGCAACTCTCGTCGTTATATCAACAATACTAACGGCCTTGTGAGTTCGTGGCTGAAGAAGCAAGGTTGGAGTGAGGAACTTCCCAAATGGCACTCCTGAGCTGCTACATTATATTCGCTCATCAAAGGTTTTAATTTGAGAAAATCCCCCTTCACTGGTGAAGGTGTTTGCTGCCTGATAGTTACAGAAGAAGGAATGTGAGAAGTGAGGGTTCTTTTGTCCCAACGTGGGTGGGTTTGCACTCACTCTGTTCCTGAGAATCCACACCCTCCCATGCTTCATGGACAAAAACAGGGTCATTCTTGTATGCCTGTTAACTCCAAGGTTCACTGCCTGAGCTCTCTTTGTTCTCCCCCCCACATGTACGTTGCTTCTCTGCCTAAAGGTTTCCCTGGCTTGAAAGCCAGTT
>NW_015214990.1:0-1223 GCF_001447785.1 Gekko japonicus | reverse complement strand
AAGGCTTCCCAATGGCTTTCTGAGCCCCGATAATTTTCGTAGGCTAGTTATTGGAAGGGGCTGCGGTGGCTAAGATGCTGAACTGCAGACTGGAAGGTCAGTAGTTCGGCAGTTCGAGACCCGAGTACTGCATGATGAAGTGAGCTCCAGTCTCTGGTCCCAGCTCCTGCCAACTTAGCAGTTTGAAAGCAAGAAATTGAAAGTAGATAAATAGGTACCGCTTCGGTGGGAAGGTAACAGCGTTCCGTGCACCTCGGCATCTAGTCATGCTGGCCACATGACCACTGAAACATCTTCAGACAGCGCTGGCTCTTTGGCTTGGAAACGGAGTTGAGCACCGCACCCCTAGAGCTGGATTCGACCGGCTTTCGAGCAAGGGAAACCTTTACCTACTTATTGGAAAGCTCCAGAAATGGATCAAGAGGCAGGAATGGATCAAGAGAGCCAGTTTGGTGTAGTGGTTAAGTGTGCGGACTCTAATCTGGGAGAACCGGGTTTGATTCCCCACTCCTCCACTTGCACCTGGCTGGATGACCTTGGGCAAGCCATAGTTCTGATAAGAGCTGTCCTTGAAAAAGAGCAGTTTCTGTCAAGAGCTTTCTCGGCCCCACCCACCTCACAGGGTGTCTGTTGTGGGGAGGGGGAGGGAAAGGAGTTTGTAAGCCACTCTGAGACACCTTTTGGTAGTGAAGGGCGGGGTATAAATCCAATCTTCTCCTTCTTATTCTCCGTTCTCTGCTAGCAATTTGTTCATGTTTCCTGCAAGGGTGGGGGAGAGAGAGGGCTCTCAGCCAATCTGATCTCAGAGACCGCCAAGAAGAGCAACCGTTGACCAATCACGCTATCCTGTGCAGAATTTTTCCTCCCACTACTCCTCATGTGCTGTTGGCTGTGAAAAAGCCTCAGATAAATGTTAGGGTTGCCCGCTCTCGGTTGGGAAATACCTGGAGAATTGGGGGAGGAGCCTGAAGAGGGTGGGGTTGGGGGAGGGGAGAGATTTCAATGGGGTATAATCTCGTAGAGCTTCAATGGGGTATGATGGCATAGAGCCCGCCTATAAATGTTAGGGTTGCCCGCTCTCGGTTGGGAAATACCTGGAGAATTGGGGGAGGAGCCTGAAGAGGGTGGAGTTTGGGAGGGGAGAGATTTCAATGGGGTATAATCCCGTAGAGCTTCAATGGGTGTATGATGGCGTAGAGCCCGCCTTCCAAAGTGGCCATTTT
>NW_015214989.1:0-1017 GCF_001447785.1 Gekko japonicus | reverse complement strand
AGAGGCTCCAGCACTGAGCCAGGGTCTCACGTCAAGGTCCTTCTCATCACCAATTGTCTGGTCCTTTTAATTGGAGATGCTGGGGATTGAACTGGGGACCTTCTGCATGCCAAGCAGAGGCTCCAGCACTGAGCCAGGGTCTCAGATCAAGGTCTTTCCCATCACCAATTGTCTGGTCCTTTTAACTGGAGATGCCGGGGATTGAACCGGGGACCTTCTGCATGCCAAGCAGATGTTCTGAGCCACGGCCCCTCTCAAGCCCCTCTACACCGACCACATTTTTAGCTGCCTTTTGAAAGGGCCTGCTGTTAGCCCTGCTGTTAGAAGACGGGGACGGCAAAGGATGAGATGGTTAGACAGTGTCATAGATGCAACGAACATGAAATTGAGCAGGCTTCAGAGGACGGCGGAAGACAGGAAGGCCTGGCGTGATCTGGTCCATGGGGTCGCGAAGAGTCGGACTCGACTGTGCGACTGAACAACAACAAGCTGTTAGCACACATGCACAGGCCGCAAGGGTGGCCGCTGCTACTGTTCCTTTTATCTGGAGGTCACTCAGTGTTGGACAGGATTCCTCCACGGTTCTGACCAGTGTTCCCTCTAAGATGAGCTAGTGTGAGCTAGCTCACAGTTTTTTAGCATCCAGCTCACAGATTTTTGTCTTCACTCAGGAAGGATGGCTCCGGAGCAAACTAATTTAGCCAAATCGCTCGCTCACAACTTGAATGCCAGTAGCCCACAATGTTGAATTTTTGCTCACAAGGACTCCACAGCATAGAGGGAGGATTGATTCTGACTCTTTGCTTATTCCTTACATTCCCCATCCTAATGCTCATTCCCGTATTTCCTCTGCCAAGCTTGCTGGGTCTGCTAGCCCTCCGTCCTGGCTTTGATACTGGTGAGGTTCTGACAGTAGCTCTTCCTGTCATGTGACTCTGATGTCACGTGCTTGTGGCTCAATAGGTCCTAGGTCTGGAAAGACCGCTGTGTTCTAGAAGAAGAAGAGAAGAGATTGGA
>NW_015214988.1:0-1102 GCF_001447785.1 Gekko japonicus | reverse complement strand
AGGGCTTGAGGACTTGAGGCTTGTTACTTCAAAAATAAATAGAGCATTAGAATTCAGGAACGTGTTGTTGTTAAGGGAGGGGTGACAGACTTAGTCCAGTTCAGTAGAAGGGCTTGGCTCGTGGTCCTCCCTCCTCCCCCAAATAATCCAGCCCCTCTACTCACTCCCCTCATTTACTGAGCAACTGCATCAGTCAAGAAGGTGAGTGGTCATTTTTTGTCATCACTATAAAGCAAAATGTATCAAGAATAAAGAAGGCAATTTGGGATACCCACTTTGAGCACTGGAGTTTCGCAACATTGATATGCATATGCATGAATGAGAAAGTACGAGAGAAACAAAAACATAGCTGTTTCTTGTAAACTGGGGTTATCTGTGGTGGGGCCATCTGAAAAATGGTGCCTATCTCATCTAAACCGGGACTCCTCAAACTAAACTGGTGCCTATCTCATCTAAACCTGGACAAAATTGTGGGAAATAGTTCAGCTGATATTGCAAAGGCAGACTTGCACATTCATACAAATTTCAAAGGTGGTTTTGTGTTGAGTATTTTCTTTTGTAAAAAAAAAAAATTACATCCTTTTGTAATGAAAAGAGAAAAAAGAATCACTGTTGCTACATATGAAAATACAAGTTTCCAGAATTGAATAAAAAAGCCATCACTAGGGAATGATGAGCCCCTTAGGGAACAGCACTGCTTGATATTTTTTTTTCATTTCAGAGCCAATACTAAATGGATTAATTTCTCCTGAATCATTTGACCAGGACTTGCTTCTGAATTGAAGTGATTATTGCCAGACTAAGTAGAGCTTCACTACACTCTTGAGAATAATCCAGCATCCTTCGGACCTCCTCAGCAAAAGGGGCTGTGTTTCTGAGCTTTTAAGGCTGCAATCCCATGCATTCTTGTACAAGATTAAGCCCTGTTCAACAAAGTGGAATTTACTTCTGAGTAAACATATACTGGTTTGCACAGTGTGAGCAGAGTTATGTATAGTTCTGTTTAGGATTGCACTCTTAGAAATAGAACCGTGCATCAAAACTGTGTAGAGTTGGTCTTTTCATAGAAGTCATCACTGGCCCCTGCCACACGGGGGGGGGG
>NW_015214987.1:0-1089 GCF_001447785.1 Gekko japonicus | reverse complement strand
GCCACCACCTGGAAGTTGGCAACTCTACCAGTGCCTCAAATACCAATGGGAGAAACATGTGAGAGAAATGTGATGTGTGTGCCAGCTTCAGCTTCCCAGTTTAAAACAGAGAATCACATTGTGCCATTATTAGTCTGTCTCAGCTCCCACCTCTGCTCCTGGGAGTGAAAAGTCTAGAATCATAGAATGGTTTGCTATGAAAAAATATACAGATGTGTGCTAGATGGGCATCTAGCACACATCTGTATATATTTTTCATCCCGGACTTTCTTGGGACTGTGTGTTATTCTTGTGGATTGTAGAATCATAGAATCACAGAGCTGGGAGAGGCGCTACAGGCCATCTAGTCCAACCCTCTGCTCAGTGCAGGATCAGCCTAGAGCATCCCTGACAAGGGTTTGTCCAGATGCTGCTTAGAGGCTGCCAGTGAGGGGGAGCTCACCACCTCCCTAGTCAGCTGATTCCACTGTTGTACAACTCTTACTGTAAAAACATTTTTCCTAATATCCAGCCAGTACCTTCCCACCCTTAATTTAAACCCATTATTGCAAGTCCTATCCTCTGCTGCCAACAGGAACAGCTCCATGCCCTCCTCTAAGTGACAGCCCTTCAAATACTCAAAGAGAGCAATCATGACCCCCCCCCTCAACTTCCTCTTCTCCAGACTGAATATTCCCAAGTCCCTCAGCCTTTCCTCACAGGGCTATGTCTCCAGGCCCCCCATCACCTTTGTCACCTTTCTGTTGATGCTTCTGTTGTTGTCTACAGATGGATGCTGAGTAACCACCATGATTGGCACAGTGACATGTTCTTTGTTTCTGACCCAGCCTGAAGGAAAATTCTGTGTCACTTGAAAACATGCACCCTGACTTTTGACCATGAGTTGATTCAAATCTGAACTTGCTTGCTGAAGTTCTTGTTATGTGGGATCAATGTGGTTGGATCCTACAGAAGAAATAGAGCAACTTTGCAGATGAGACTTTTGCTGTCTTCCCAATATAGCTCCCTGTGTCCCCCACCCTGCCAATCTTTTCTGACAGTTAGGGAAGCCCAGAGAATGACAGCTAGATGGGGGGATCAGCAGAAATC
>NW_015214986.1:0-1112 GCF_001447785.1 Gekko japonicus | reverse complement strand
GAATTCCACCTTTTCATTTTTGCAGATTATAACCAGAATCCATTTTCAGTAGACCAGGCAGGAACTCAGACAAGAAGTCCTCCTTTTTCTGGCGTGAGACTGGCTGAATAATCCATTTATAATTTGATGTATTGATACTCTAAGGACACACACCCCTATTCCCAAAGTGCGGACTTGGTACAGGCATTCAGCAATACTCCCACATTTACATGCTGTTGATACGACGAGTGGGCGGGGTGTTGTGTGTCTTCTGTAAACAAAGCCTACCTACCTTACAGAGTCGTCGTGAGGATAAAATAGAGAAGGGAAGAAGAATATATGCCACTGTGTGCTCCTTGGAGGAAAGGTGGGATAAAACCTTGCAATGTATGGTGGAAGGAATTCAGGTTGCCAGCCTCCAGGCAGAGCCTGGAGTTCTTCTTGAATTACAACTAATCTCCACACAACAGTGGTGAGAAAACTGATTATTCAGAGGGCATTATAGATTCTGGTGGGTAGCTATGTTGAGCTGAAGTGACAGAGCAAAGTCAAGTGGCACCTTTAAGATCAACAAAGTTTATTTCCGGGTATAAGGTTTTGTGTGCATGCACACTTCCTCAGATACTTTGCACGTGACAGCTGATACCCAGAATTAAACTGTGTTGGTCTTAAAGGTGCCACCGGACTCAAACTTTGTTCTGCAGGGCGTCATGTCATGCTAAGGTCCCAGTTTGGTGTACTGGTTAAGAGCGCGGACTCTAATCTGGGAGAACCAGGTTTGATTCCCCATTCCTCCACATGCAGCTGCTGGTGTGACCTTGGATCAGTCACAAGTTCTCTCGGAGCTGTTCTCTCAAGGGCAGTTCTCTCAGAGCTCTCTCAGTCTCACCTACCTCACAGGGTGTCGGTTGTGGGGAGGGGAAGGGAAGGGGATTGTAAACCGCTCTGAGACTCTTCAGAGAGGGAAGGGTGGGGTATAAACCCAATCTCCTCCTCTTCTCCTCCTCCTCCTCTGCAATCCCCACAGTCCACAACATCCATCCCCAAATCTCCAAGAATTCCCCCAAACTAAGCTGGCATCCCTATCTAGGGCTGCCCACCTCTAGGTGGTCTCTTATTGATCGTACTGTTTT
>NW_015214985.1:0-1119 GCF_001447785.1 Gekko japonicus | reverse complement strand
GTAGGTTAGTCTGAGAGAGTGTGATTGGCTCCAGACTGCCCGGAGAAATTCACGGCAACTTGAAGAGGAATCTGAAGCATGGTCTTGGTGTGCCAACCACATCAACACTCCAGTCACTTGGCGCTAACATTCTAGCATCTCAACCGGACAGAAAGCATTCACACTGAGATGCTGCAAGCATTCAGGACCGCCTTCTCCAGTTCTCCTACACAGATAGATACACACGAACAGAGGAAAGTCCCACCATAGTGTCTCTACGATCAGCTAAAAACCCCAAGCACCGGCAACCCGTAACCCTGACAGAGTCCCCAGTTATCAGGGGGAACAACAAACACAAGTTACCTCCATTTCAGCCTCCTTGGGCCCGATCACTAGGACACGGCCATGCGCTACTTCTCGCGAGAGTTCTGCGAGCAAATAGAATTGGCTCCCATAGGCAGAATTTGCGTATGCGTGGGATGGGCGGGGCTTGGATTGCAGCAGTCTGTGAGAGGAGGGGGGAAAGAAATGGTATTTCTTGCTACCATGGTAACTGCAGAGGTTGCTTTTCTTCATTCTGTGCATTGATTATTCTTTTGAGTCAGCCAGAGGAATAAGTACCTAGGTCCACTGAGGAGCTGGCTGTGTTTGCGGCTGAATTTTGGAGCCTTGGAGGAGAGATTTAAATCTCAGCTGAAAACCTGACCACAAATATCACTATAAAGCGTCCTGCAGAATAGCTTCCAACAACTCTGTCCTAGGTTCCGAGTTCCATTAGTCTGATGCTGTTTGAAAATAGAATCAACTCTTCCCGCCTCTGGCACACACAAATGCATTTTACAATAGGTATGCAGGGCTCTTTTTGTAGCAGGAACTCTTTTGCATATTAGGCGACCCACCCCTAATGTAGCCAATCCTCGAAGAGCTTACAGTAACCCCTGTAAGAAGAGCTCTGTAAGCTCTTGGAGGATTGGCTACATTAGGGGTGTGTTGTTGCCTAATATGCAAAGGAGTTCCTGCTAGCAACAATGAGCGAATTCAAATTATGCACGAAATGAAATATTATGAAGACAGTCAAAGGGCAAGCAGAGCGGGTTGAAGTTTCACTATGGTTTTTTGACAGGTCACTTTTGGACTACA
>NW_015214984.1:0-1110 GCF_001447785.1 Gekko japonicus | reverse complement strand
AAGAAGGATATAGACAAGCTGGAACGTGGAGAGCAATGAAGAAGGTGAGGGGTCTGGAGACCAAGTCCTATGAGGAAAGGTTGAAGGAGCTGGGTATGTTTAGCCTGGAAAGGAGACGACTGAGAGGTGATATGATAACCATCTTCAAGTACTTGAAGGGCTGTCATATAGAGGATGGTGTGGAGTTGTTTTCTGTTGCCCCAGAAGATTGGACCAGAACCAATGGGTTGAAATTAAATCAGAACAGTTTTTGCCTAAACATTAGGAAGAACTTCCTGACAGTTAGAGTGGTTTCTTAATGGAACAAGCTTCCTCGGGGAGTGGTGGGCTCTCCTTCTTTGGGGATTTTCAAACAGAGGCTAGATGACAGCAATGCGGATTCTGTGAATTTAGGCAGATCATGAGAGTGAGGGCAGGAAGGGTTGCCTCATTGCTTAGTTCTTGTTGCCCTTTTTACACACCTAGGGAAATGTTGATTGCCACTTTGGGATCAGGAAGCAATCCTGGAGGGGTTTCTTGTCATTTTCTGGCATGGAACAGTGATCACTGCAGGTGTAAAAGGGGAGGTATTTGTGAATTTCCTGCATTGTGCAGAGGGCTGGACTAGATGACCTTGGAGGTGCTTTCCAACTCTATGATTCTATGAATGTGTAGGATAAGTAAAGCATCTCTAAGTCTAGCTGTCCATCCATGTTGTCTGATTCAGTAGTACACTGTCTCTGATCTCTTTATTTATTTGACAAAGGGATTGGCATTTATAAATTTAACATGCACAGTTCAAAGAGGACTGGCAGTTGTTCTTGACTGTAATGGTGCACCTGCCTATACTGGGGTAATGCACTGGAATCTGGATATGACTCAGCTCCACATAAATCAGTGTTTTCTGAACAGCCAGCCAGATGCTTATATTCCATTGATTTGACCGAGGCTTAGTTGTGCCTACCATTCTGAGAAGTTGGCTTAGAACATAAAAAGGAAGCTCAGGACTGGTTCAGATGTGAGTGGATCTGATCATTCCTGTGTATGGTGGTGCTCATAAATTAGTCCACTGTTCCAGTCATATGTGGTACAGGTATTCACGTTAAAAAAATTGTCAGTTTTCCATAGAAA
>NW_015214983.1:0-1143 GCF_001447785.1 Gekko japonicus | reverse complement strand
TCCAAGCAATCACAGTGGTTAGCAAGCGCACCCATCGATCCATTGTCGAGCTGAGTTTTCTTCTTCTTCTTTCCGTAATAAAATGGTAAAGCCTGCGTGATATAAGTGATTTCTTTCTTTGGAGGGGCAGTCAGAACTCCTAAATATGACTAACGTTTCCCTGCCATTTCAAGCTCCTGAACACTTTACGGTTTGACACCGTGTTGTTGTTCAGTCGCACAGTCGAGTCCGACTCTTCGCGACCCCATGGACCAGATCACGCCAGGCCTTCCAGTCTTCCGCCATCCTCTGAAGTTTGCTCAACTTCATGTTCATGACACAGTGTAGAGAACTTAAATGTGGGGATTAAAAAGCAATTCCATTCTTTGCTCATCTGATAATAAGAAGGTCTGGGCACTGTGATTTTTTAAGGGGGGAGAACACAGAATCCCTCAGTACCAGAGACAGAAGGTGGAGGAGAAGAGGAAGAGATTGGATTTATACCCCGCCCTTCACTACCCAAGGGAGTCTCAGAGCGGCTTACAAACTCCTTTCCCTCCCCTCCCTACAACAGACACCCTGGGAGGTGGGTGGGGCTGAGAGAGCTCTTGATGGAAACTGCTCTTTTTCAAGAACAGCGCTTATCAGAGTTACGGCTTGCCCAAGGTCATCCAGCAGGTCCAAGTGGAGGAGTGGGGAATCTAATCCGGTTCTCCCAGATAAGAGTCTGCACACTTAATCACTACACCAAACTGGAGGAGAGGAAGAAGAAGAAGAGAAGAGATTGGATCTATACCCCGGTCACATGGATAATTTGTCATGCAAAAGGAATGAATGCCGGGTGGATTTTCGGGCTGCGATCACACCGCAACCTCTGGGAAGTGTAGCGCACCCATGGCCAACCTGTGGCATCCCGCCAAAGATGCAGAGTTAAAAGGTACCAAGGAAAGTGCACTAGTATCCGGAAAACGCGCGGCGCAGGTGGGTGTCTGATCGCAGGAGCGTGAGTATCGCAAACCAGATGTTTTTCGTAAGTGCATGCGCACAAACACGAAACTGAAAGCAGTGCTGCTCTGCACAACTGCACATGTGCAGAAACACGAAACGCTTGTGTGATGGCGCCACGCTGCTTCTATGCCATGCTGCAGCATTGCCATGTGATCG
>NW_015214982.1:0-1188 GCF_001447785.1 Gekko japonicus | reverse complement strand
TACAAGATATGTATGACTGTGCTGATGCATCATTCGGACGGATAAGGGCAAGGTTTTTCAGTATTTGCTGTCTAAGACCCTATCAGCACTCAATATACAGGGACCCCAAGAGGCAGGGGACAAGAGTGCTAATGCCCAAGGGCAGAAAGATGGCACACAGCTCATTGATGAGTTCTTGTTGTTGTTCAGTCGCACAGTCGAGTCCGACTCTTCGCGACCCCATGGACCAGCTCCCGCCAGGCCCTCCTGTCTTCCGCTGTCCTCTGAAGTTGGCTCAGTTTCATGTTCGTTGTGTCGATGACACTGTCCAACCATCTCATCCTTTGCCGTCCCCGTCTTCTTTGACCTTCAATCTTTCCCAGCATCAGGGTCTTCTCCAGTGAGTGCTCCCTTCTCATTTGGTGGCCAAGGTATTTGAGCTTCAGTTTCATTATCTGGCCTTCCAGGGAACAGTCAGGGTTCCAAGATGGGGGAGGGCAAACAGTCAGGGTTCCAAGATGTCCTCCAAGCCTCAGAGGAGAAGGACCCTTCACGTTGAGTAACCAATGGTCGTTCTACTGCTGATCTCTGGGGGGCAGTCAGGTAACTGTAGCAGTGTCTGTTTTATGCTGGTGGTTGCATTGGTTTATACAATGTAGGCGTTTATTCAACAGTTCCCATATCAGCCACCTTTGACCCCTTTTTAGAGAGAAAGGCAAGATACAAATACTCTAAATACCTTTTATTCTGTAGTGGTAGTTTATCTTAACTGGCATGCCAAAGGTTCATATTTGGAATGTGCTGTTACTGTGGTTTGAAAAGCCAAAACTTTTTTTTAAAAATTGATAGTCTTCTTGAACTGCAATCCCTAAGCCTACTATTTAAGCATTCCCATTGAACTTACGCCATTTCATGTGCATGAGAGTTGGTGTGCCTTTGAGAGACAGTATTATGGTCAGCATGTTAAGCTGCCATTCTAAGCACTCTTACATTCATGTGATCATGTTTTATTTAGAAAAACAAAAACAAAACCCTGCATTGAGAGAAAATGCTGAATGGGGTCATGCATGTAGGATCCAGAGACTGCACTTGAGTTGGCAATGCTACTACATATCCTAACCTGGCCCAGGTTTTGGGGGTTTTTTGTCTCAGTATAAAGAATGAAAACACCTATGTCTGAATTAGTTGTTGTAGGTTTTCCGGGCTGTA
>NW_015214981.1:0-1101 GCF_001447785.1 Gekko japonicus | reverse complement strand
TTGTCCACTAGCCCTGCTTCTTGGGCCTCCAAGACTAAAGTGTTCATAGACCACAGATGGAAGCAAGACCAGTGGAACTGTGCTCAGGGGCTGCATGCAGAGGCTGAGATTATATGACAAGTAAAGTTATCATACAGTTAGTTATACCGAGGTGTTGCTGGCAACCAAGATCAAGATAATTCATGCCACAGTATTCCCCATTACTGCTGGTGCTTTCACACACGCTAAATAATGCAGTTTCAATCCACTTCAGTGATCGTTTGCAGGTGGGCTTTGCCATTCCACACAGTAAAATACAGTTGCAAAGAGCACTGAATGTGGATTGAAAGTGCATTATTTAATGTGTGTGACAGCGCCCGTTATGTAGGGGTGTGAAAGGTGGATAAAGAAGAAAGTGGTCAGGAAGAAAGTTGATTCCTTTGAAATAGGGTGTTGGGGGGAAGAGTTTTACGGGTACCACAGACTGCCCAAAAGACAAACCAGCGGGTTCTAGAACAAATCACACCTGAACTCTCCCTAGAAGCTAAAATGATTAAACTGAGGCTCTTGTACTTTGGTCCCATTCAAAGAAGACAAGAGTCCCTTGAAAAGACAATAACGGCAGGAAAAGCTGAAGGCAGCAGGAAAAGAGGAAGGCCCAACCTGAGATGGATGGACTCCATCAAGAAAGCCACAAAGGCCCTCAGTCTGCAAGACCTGAGTAAGGCTACTGACGATAGGACGTTTTGGAGAAATGACTTGACAGCACTTAACACAAACACACACACAAAGAGGTCATACAGGAAGAATTAAAATCCACTGGAGACTGACAGAGAGCATTGGTCTGAGAACACAGGAGGGAACACAGGAATCCGCCTTATACTGAATCAGACTGTTGGTCCATCAAGGTCAGTATTGTCTACTCAGACTGGCAGCGGCTCTCCAGAGGTCTCTCCCATCACCTGCCACCTATTCCTCCTTAACTGGAGATGCCGGGGATTGAACCTGGGGCCTTCTGCATACTAAGCAGATGCTCTAGCACTGAGCCACAGAGGATGTGACAAAATGGGACTGCACCACTCTACACTAAAGGTGGATAAAGAAAGCCAGCACAGTAAGCAA
>NW_015214980.1:0-1103 GCF_001447785.1 Gekko japonicus | reverse complement strand
TAATTGTCTGATCCCATGGAGGAGAGCTCTCTCTGTCTGTTCTGTTCCTGCTATCTCTGCTGCTCTGTGTTCTCTGTGGAAATGCTGTCCCAAGTTGAAAAAAGATCCCCTTTGTGAGCTGATGAGCACATGGCTGCTTGCTTGCACAAAGATGGGATTTCTGCTGAGGACCCCTTGGGCTGTAATTTGGACTGTATACCTGGACATTCTTGGACTATGGATCATCCCTGGTAACTATGCATATCTCTTTATTGTTTAGTGAGGGCCAAGAGCCATAAATTTCTTGTTTTCAGTAATCATTGTAGTCTGTGCTAAATTCTGTGCTGAATAAAATACTATCCTTGTTTATAACCTGTCTTGATGTTGTAACTGGGTTCCAAGGCTAAACTCCTGTGCCTTCTGCTCACCATACAAGCTACCTCTGTGTAAGATTAATTGTGCCTCTCTAGATAGAGGTGCTAGTGTGTAAAACCCAGATGCCAACTGAGATTCTGGAATCTCTAATCTCAGCCTGGCGAGGGATTAAGTAGAGGTTCTGGTGGCTGTTGTTCTGAATCTAGAGAGAGTAGTCTATCTCTCTGGGTGGTTGTTAAATGTACTGAAAAAATATATAGGTTCCTCCTTCATTCCTGGACAGGCTTGGGGGCAGAATCTATACACTGCCTCTCCTGGCATACCCCCTCCCCCAAGAGCATTATGCTCCTTAGGTAACAACACGCTGACAGTCCGGGGCCCAAAGACCTTTCACCTGGCTTCAGCTCGAGCTAGAGCCTTGTCTGCAATAGCTCCTGCTCTATGGAGTGCACTTCCGAGCGAGACCTGAGCCCTGCGGGACTTCGCTCGATTCTGCAGGGCCTGCAAAATGGAACTATATTGCCAAGCATATGGATGAGGCCGGGGGAGGGGGGTTCATCTATATATTTCCTTTCTTTTTTCCCTCTCCTCTCTCCCTGGGACAATGGAACAGTGAAACAGTTTTTATGCCATCTAGTTAATTCTATTCTGACTTGTATGTATAGTTTTAACTGCTTACATTGTAATTTGTGTTGTATTCTGCTCTGAGCCCCACAGTCATGGGGGAGAGTGGAATAGAAATTGAATAA
>NW_015214979.1:0-1117 GCF_001447785.1 Gekko japonicus | reverse complement strand
TGCTGGACTCGGGATGCCAGGCCATGGCCGGGGACCCCCCTGAGGTTTGAGTGTGGAGCTTGGGTTGGTTGTGATGTCATGTTGAGTGTGTGTGCTTTTTCCCCCCCCCCCCACTTTTATTTTTATAGACGACAAACATGACACAAACAAAGATACATACACAGATGGGGCGTTACCGTTGCATCATTAAATTGTCTGTTTAAATACCTCATACAATATATTGTCTGTGTTCCACCTTGTCTTTTTGCATATAGTTAGAAATAGAGTTTTTGTTCCTTCTAAGTTGGTTGTATGTCACTGTTGATGGTGTCATGCCGATGTCTCATCTCACCGAATATCTGGATGTGAAGTCAGAGCATCAGCAGGCGTCCTGGAAGCCCATTGGTGGGACCCTAAAGTGTCCAGAGGCTTGGCTGACGTACTAAAACAAAATCTGGGTTTTGGGCTGGAGGTGATGGCGATGTGTCATGCAACAGGATTTCCGCTCCTCTCTTTTTCTCCTGCCGGTCCAGACTCCGGGACGGGTGGGAGGCCCCAGCAGGCAGGAGAATGGCTTGGCTTGGCTTTTGGCTGTTCCAACTGGGGTGCTGCAGCCTTTGGAGCTCCAGGGTGCACAGGGCACATTTCAAGTCTCGCAGAAGGGTTGGCAGCATTTATAACATCCTGAGGCTCATGGGTACCTGGTGCTTCCCTTCCACCTCTCCGACACGTTACTAAAAAGCATTTCAAATATTCTGGAGTGTAAAGAAGACAAGACGTGACACCTGCTCGGCAGTGGCAAGGAAAGGAGAATCGGCGGCGGCCAGAAAGCAATGGTGGCGGAGAGCGGCCCAGGAAGGCAGCGGCTGGATCGAGTGGAGTCAGAGCCGGAGCGACGCGATGACGTAGGATGCAGCGCGGCAGGAGCCGTTGGGACGTTGGCCATAGCTGCACCCAAGACGCGCCGCTCCGAGGGAGAGACAAAATCGAGACAGCCTGCTCGAGCCTGGCCGACAGCCATCTGGATCGCCGGAACAACAACGAAAAGCTGCCAGAGAAGAAAGATGCCGGAAAAAGGGTGCTGGTAGGTTATCCCCTCCCCTCACTGAATTGTGGCCCTAGATAGGATTAACTACTA
>NW_015214978.1:0-1127 GCF_001447785.1 Gekko japonicus | reverse complement strand
CTGAGAGAATACGACTGACCCAAAGTCACACCCAGAAAGGTTCCAAGGCAGAGTGGGGATTCGAACGTGGGCTTCCCAGATCTGACACTGAAACCACTCTGCCACCCTGGAATTGAGGCAAGTGAAAAACCAGTGACGCCCTTATGGGTTGGGTTGCCACCTTCTCTCCCCCCCCCCAGCTCTGCGCCTCTGCCTTTAATGGCAGCCAGACACAGAAACGAAACCTTTCCCGATTTCTCCACGCCAGGAAACGCCGTCCTTCCGTTTGTGGCTGTCCCCCATTAAAGGTGAAGGAATAACTGGGATCTGAACCCAGTTCTCAATTCCATCAGTTCAGTGGTGAGAACCACCATGGTTTTCATCTCCTCTGTCCCAATACACCCACTACGTCTCGAATCTATCACGCAACCCTTCCTGCGTAGCCCAGTTGGCTCTCACGGTTGTAAGCCATCGCTTTGTTAGTGCCCCCAAAATAGCCACAAGCTAACTCGATCCCAGAAACACCCATTTATTCTCTTTGAAACCCTTTTCTTTAGGCTGATCCACGGCGGCCTACTTTAAAACCACAACTATGGCCCTCGAATAGCCACAAATTCTTGTTTCTCCACCATTCGTTATTTCTTTGGGGAGCTCCTTAGAACGCAGTCACCTGAACAGGTACCTGGTAAACCACAAACTGGAAAACAACAGAGCCAGGGGGCACCTCTGTCCGCTGAGCCGCTCTTGTGTGCCGATTTACCAGGTGCAAGCAAGCACAGGAGTGTGGTAAAGCGCATAGAATTGGTTAATATGGGACTGACCAAATGGCCATAGATCCTTTCCCCCCACCCCACAGGTGTATTAATAGTCCTTTTTAAGCATTCCTTTCTTACCTGGTTTTTCTCCAGGAGCCTCAGGTTCTGGGTTGACCAGGTGACTCTCAGTAGGAAAACTGGTTGGGTGGGGTTGAGCCAGTGCCTCTTATATGCACCGTTGGAAGGGCGGAGAAGCAGCGGCCAGTTCTGGGGACGAAGCAGATCTTGGCGTGGGAGGGATCTTTCTCACACAGCGAGGCTTTCCCTGGGCCCCGAATGGGTGCTCGAAAGGTAAGTTCCATGAAGCAGCGAGCTAGGGAAGAAGTCAGACCC
>NW_015214977.1:0-1011 GCF_001447785.1 Gekko japonicus | reverse complement strand
AGAGTGAGAGTCTTGAGGTCAGAGGGTGTTAGTCTGAGGAGGAGGAATGTGATCTGTGATGGATTGGGCTTTAAAAGCTCATAAGTGCTCTATAAACATGTGACAGATTGTGAAGGGTTAATGCTTCACAGAGCCAGAGAGCCTTTGAGTGGCAGGCTGCTCAAACAGATTTCATTGGATAGTGTCAGTTGAAAAGAAAGAGTTGGGAACTGACTACTGAAAAGAACTCAGTTTAGCACTGACTGAGGACTAGGAAAGTGGCAAGGAGAAGTGGGAGGATTATTGAAGACTCCCATTCGAGCCAGAAAAGGGACAGAGGTTCTAGTTTAGTTCTAGTTCAAAAGTGAGATAGCTCTAAAGAGTGGACTGATCCCTGGTTTGTTTAGAGAAGGAATTTGGGTACTTAGTGTACCCCTGCCTTCTGAAACTTGAAGAGTCAGTTAAACTCAGTAACTTATACTGGAGTGTCTAGCAGACACTGAAACCAAAGCATCTCATCTCAGAGATTCTAAGACTTTGTGAAATGCTTAAAAGTCTTACTTCCTGGAAACATATTAACTGGAGTTGGCAAAAATACTAAGTTACCATAGAGTTATTGATTCATCTCAGACATTTTACCCCTGATTCAATCTTTCCCCCCTCTACATTGAATAAAATATTTTGTTTATTTTTGAGCTTTCAAAAGTCTCTCAAGCGCAGTTTTCAGAAGTATACGTTAAGGAGGTGATCTTGTCTCTTCCCTCAAGTCCCTGGGCTGAGCCAGCATCAAAATATAATATTGTAACAGGGTGGGACAGCTGTAAACCTTAAAATAAGAAGAAAATAGATAAAAGGGGCTGCTCAGCCAGAAAGGAAGAATAAACTGAGGGAAAATCCTGCGTGGGAGGGAGGGAAGAGGGCAAGATCGCAATATGATCACTTAGAAGGGACCCTTCCTTGGGCAACAAACCAATATCCTCTTATACCAAGGATACCCCTGTGGGGCTGAGGGGAGGTGGGCTTCTGGTAGTG
>NW_015214976.1:0-1138 GCF_001447785.1 Gekko japonicus | reverse complement strand
CTGATGAAAGATGGTCACCTAGGGGCATCACTTGGTCCCCAAACGGCAATGCTTTTGCCAAGAAAATCTCATAAGTCATCCCGCATAAATTAGAATAACCCCAACCTGCCCAGTTGCTCACCTGCAGCTGGAAGGGGAGCATGCCCCACCCCCCATGCCCAACCGCCTGGTTACATGGCCGTGTATGTACACAACTTGTCTTTTGTTGGTGTATGGGATGAGGATCTGGAGGCAGCAGATTGGCCCCAGGGTTCCCAAGGCCATCCTGGCCAGGCCATCTGTGATTGGTCCATCTTACCATCTGGATCTGCCCCTGCACGACCACATGATGCACAGTGTCAGTTGACTGCTGTCTCCTCTTTCCTTGCACAGGGGCAAAACGGTCCCCACCGTCCATTGCCACCGTCTCAGAGGGCTGAAGGGAGTCGAATTCTTTCCTGTATTTCATTCATTGCTTTTTGGAGAGATATTGTTAATACGTCTTCAAAACATTTGTTGTATGCAGTTGTCAAGCCATCAGGTCCCGGAGCTTTATTTTTTTGAACTTTATAGCATAATTGATTTCTTGTTACTGTTATCACTTGGTTTAATATTTTTCTATCCTCATGTGTAAACCTTTTGAATGGTGTCTTGAGTGCATGTTTTTCCATTTCTTCCTCATCTATGGATTCTTCTTTGTAAAGGTTCCAAAAAAGGTTTTTGTTTCCACATCTCTTGTTCTGAATAGAACATTTCCTTTCCTTCCCTTTCCTAATTCCTGGTATCCTTCTTTCCAGGTTGGTGTAGTGGTTAAGTGCCCGGACTCTAATCTGGGAGAACTGGGTTTGATTCCTCACTTCTCCACATGCACCTGGCTGGATGATCTTGGGCAAGCCGTAGTTCTGATAAGAGCTGTCCTTGAAAAAGAGCAGTTTCTGTCAGAGTTCTCTCAGTCCCACCTACCTCACAGGGTGTCTGTTGTGGGGAAGGGAAGGGAAGGGAAAGGAGTTTGTAAGCCGCTCTGAGACTCCCTTGGGTAGTGAACGACAGGGTATAAATCCAATCTCTTCTTCTCTTTCTTCTTTCCCCCGTTTCTTTTTTTAAATAGTGTACTTGATATCGTCTCTCTTGTCTGAGGATGGGAGCAGGCCTCCATTTT
>NW_015214975.1:0-1247 GCF_001447785.1 Gekko japonicus | reverse complement strand
CAGCACTGTACAAAGGGGGAAAAGGCTGTGCTTTGCGATGGTAAATTAGGTTGGTCTGAAAATATGCAGAGGTATATTAAAATGAGTTGTATGGTGCTGAGGCTGCTGTTCAGCAGACAGGTGCTGAACAAAATACAAAGAAACACAGCATGGGAAGTGAGAAAGAAGACCTGAAGTAAAGGAACTAAGACAGAAACAAAGGATTGGGAAATGTGAAAAGTAATCAGCAGTGGAGCGCTAAAAATGAGAGGGAAATGGTGGGGGCTTGGAACTGTCTAGAAAAAAGCACTCAGAATAAAATATATGGGTTTTACAAGAATCTGAGAAACACAAATAGTGAAAAAATAATTCACCTGATGTGGACAGTGTGACACTTGTTTACATGCCATTGGCTCATTTGTATGAATTGATACAAATATAGCTAATATACATACAAGTAGTCATGTATGGCTGCGAGAGTTGGACTATAAGGAAGGCCGAGTGCCAAAGAATAGATTCTTTTGAACTATGGTGCTGGAGAAGACTCTTGAGAGTCCCTTGGACTGCAAGAAGATCAAATCAGTCAATCCTAAAAGAAATCAACCCTGACTGTTCCCTGGAAGGCCAGATACTGAAACTGAAGCTCAAATACTTTGGCCACCAAATGAGAAGGGAGCACTCACTGGAGAAGACCCTGATGCTGGGAAAGATTGAAGGTCAAAGAAGACAGGGACGGCAAAGGATGAGATGGTTAGACAGTGTCATAGATGCAATGAACATGAAATTGAGCAAACGTCAGAGGACGGCGGAAGACAGGAGGGCCTGGCGTGATCTGGTCCATGGGGTTGCGAAGAGTCAGACTCGACTGCGTCTGAACAACAACAACAACATACAAGTATTCAGTAGTTACAGTGGAAGCTTAATTAGTAAGCAAATATAAGAAAGCTACAGTCAATATAATATAGGATATACAGAATCAGTGGGTGGGGAACATAACATTTCCAGAGGAAAGTTCTTGAGCAGTGGCCTGCTCAGTCTGCCAGAATTACTCTCCAATGGGAAAAGTAATGTTCTTTCACTCCTTCACATTTCTCCTTGCTGTGCCTTATAAATCCCCTTCTCTGTCTGTTGACTCATCCCCCTGTAGCACTGTAACCCACTCAAATAGGCTTTTCTTTTATTAGGTGTTAAATATATGTACCGAGAGTACATATTGCACTATAACACTGTCGAAATATCACTTCAGCAACATTTCTAGATACGTCCCT
>NW_015214974.1:0-1134 GCF_001447785.1 Gekko japonicus | reverse complement strand
CTTAACCACTACACCAAACTGGCACAGTCGTATAACAAATGTTCTGTTTTTACAAGGCCACATGACCACGGAAACATCTTCGGACAGCGCTGGCTCTTCGGCTTTGAAACGGAGATGAGCACCACATCCCTAGAGTCGGATTCGACTGGCTTTCGAGCAAGGGAACCTTTACCTTTAAGGTGCTACTGGTTGGATCTCTACTCAAGACCAACATGGCTGCCCTCTGACAGTATTCTCACCTGACTGGCACCCTTCTTCTCCCCAGCAGGAAGCCAGCCACGCACCTGCTAGAACAGGGGTGTCAAACATGCGGCCCAGGGGCCAGATCTGGCCCCCGGAGGGATCCTTCTATCAGGTCCGCGGTGGAACTGGCTGTCTTCTGCTTCTTCTTCCTGTTTCTGCTGCTGCTGCGTCATCGTAGGTTTGCAGCTTACAGATATACACACCTGAACAGCATACTCAAGACTGCAACAGCACAGACATTTTGATGCAATAATTCAGAGCAAGAGGTGTCAGTTATCAGACACTGGTAAATAAAGGAAATGTTGCAAGGGTGCTAATGTTTTAAGCATGTTTTTTATTTTAAGTCAAAAAACCAACCCTTTGTGTTTGTGTCCTTTATAAAGTTTATATTTCCGCTCCCCGGCATCACATTTTATGACACACGTGGCCCGGCCCAGCGAGGTCTCATTTATGTCAGAACCGGCCCTCATAATGAATGAGTTTGACACCCCAGAAGCAGTGAGAACCGGCAATCATGATAAGCGAAGAAAGACAACTGCTTTGAGAGGAAGTGAAAGCCCAGAACTGACTTCCTCCGAGTTCCCAGAGGAGCAACTGCTGGCCAGGGGAAACACGGGCTTCTTTAGCTCTAGGGGAAAGGGCAGGTTCATGGCTGGGTCGAGCCAACGCCTCCACCGGCGGGTACCCTGTCTCCCAAGCATCCTCTTCAAAACGACACGCTCCTTCCTTCAACCCGGGCAGCCTGTTTTTGCAGGGAGACGTTTTAAGGAATTATGGCTGCGATCAGACACGTGAAATAATCCACTTTCAATGCACTCTCGGATTGGATTTTTGCCAAGTTCACACAGTAAGAATCCATTTGGAAAGTGGAGTGAAAGTGGAGTGAAAGTG
>NW_015214973.1:0-1128 GCF_001447785.1 Gekko japonicus | reverse complement strand
GATATTCAGGGATCTTTCCTAATCCCTTGTGCAATTTTCCAGGCAGGTGGTGGCTGTGTATCCCGAGTAGCAAAATGGGAGACAGTGGAGCGCAGTGGTCAGAGTCTTATGTTAAACCTGCGTTCAGATCCTTACTTGCCATGAAATTCATCTCAAGCCAGTTCCTGCTGGCCATGACATGCATTTCAAGCGCTCTCACTGCAATGCTCCCTGTAAGCTGTGGAGTCCCATGAGCAAAAATTCTACTTTGTGAGCTACCAGTATTAAAGTTGTGAGCAGGTGATTTGGTTACTGCATAAATCAGTTTGCTCTGGAGCCCTCCTTCCTGAGCGAAGACAAAAATGCGTGAGCTGGAGGCTAAAAAACTGTGAGCTAGCTCACACTAACTCAGCTTAGAGGGGACATTGATTCTGAGATTGTATCTGATTATTCTGGCTGAGATCCTTGTTGGGAAGAATATTGCTGGAAGCATCTGGATGGTGGGTCGCAACAGACAGTTTCCAAACATGACCTTTTCAGTACCAGGATACACATGCCAGCTTTGTACTTTATTAGGGTGCCTGGTCCACAGTCCAGAGTGCAAGCAGCCAAAGACAGGAAGCAAAGATCAAGGTCAGACAAGGTTGCTTTCCCAGGAAGTCAATACACAGAGCAAGGTGGGACAATAGGAGACATCAAGCTTAGTCTGGGGTCCTTTCCATATCTGCCTGCTGCTCCAGATTTTCTCAGTGTTTGAGTTGAGGCGGTTTAAGTCTACAGCAAAACAGCATCCAAATAACCCAGGGCGACAGCAGGCTGAAACCGGGCTGACCACTGAAGGGAGGTGACATAATGCAGAATGGGGGAAAGAACCAGGAATAAAAAGACGGTTGAACCTGGTTTTAGTGCAGAATGGGGGGAAATAACCTGGATTTTAAAAGGAGGTTGAATTTGATTTTAGTGCAGAATTGCTTGGAGGACGCCGCAGCGAACATGGATTTAAAAGAGAGTGCGGAAATGGCCTGGCTGTCTAAAGCAAAGACGCAGATGGTTTTATAAGGTTTGAGGTGTTGAGATGGAATGGGGATAGTGGCCTTGGTGGTACTATTGGGCTGCACAGCTCCTCAGCAATGCTCCCTCTAAGCTGCG
>NW_015214972.1:0-1136 GCF_001447785.1 Gekko japonicus | reverse complement strand
GTGATGGCATGGATTCCTCAGATGAAGAGATGCCTGCAGCGAGCTCTCAGACAGTAATTGAATATCACCTAGATATTGATAGCATTGTCGACCTAATATCCGGCTATATTCCCACAATAATATAATGTATTATTAAATAGCACATAAGGGAAGATGGAATTCTGAAGAAGCCCATCAACCTACACCTAAGGAGCAGAGCAAAGCATATCTATGCCCTTTCTGGAACCTTTCCATCAGGAACACCCGGATCCACTGAAGAACATTGCCACCTAGTCCCATCATGGAAATGTGATCCAGAAGAACAGTATTGTTAATGCTGGACTTCTGAGAGTCCAGAGGTAACTATGGGGATGAACAGATGAACATGCACTATCCAGAGCACAGTGTAGGTCATCAAACTGAGTCGTCATGGTACTTTTCCCAAGGCCAAAAGCCACATTGGAGAGGGTTCTTAATCATCCATATAATTGGAAAGTAAGTTGCCACCATATGCATGAGTATCTTGTTTTTTAAAAAAGGCAAGCAGATGATAGCTACTCAAATAGAAAGGAGCCACAGCTGACCTTAAAGGCCAATCTACAGCTGACGAATCTACTACTGAAGCGGTACTAATCATTCCAGTCTCTCTCCAATTAATGTTATTTTTTCCTCTGCCAATTTAGCTTTACCCTTTTCTGAGAAAAATTTGCTTTAACAATACTGATGGGGAAGAAACCCCTTTTCTTTTAAGAAAATGGAGACCAGGTAGTTGGGTATGATATTTTGAACCTGATCACCTTCTTTAAAAAAAAAACTCCTTCCAGAGAGTCCAAGTTGGAAGGATAGACCCACACGCTCCTGCAGGCAAAGAGCTCTCCATGAATGAAAGTGCCATTGTGTGGAATCAGAAGTTCAATCAGGTATGAATGAATTGTTATAAAAAGAGTGAAGCTGTTGCCCGGGTTCTTCAGAACTCCAGTGTTAGATGGCCTCTGGTTATCCCTCTTCTCCTCTTCTCCAAATGACCAGGAATTTAACAGCTCTCCAGTCATACAAACATTGCTAGAAAATGTGACCATTGGACCTCTTAGGTAGTGCTATTTCATCCTGTCATCATCTTGATATACGTGCAGAGAAGAGGCATCTCATTGTCCATT
>NW_015214971.1:0-1151 GCF_001447785.1 Gekko japonicus | reverse complement strand
AGAGCTTTAGCCTGTATTTCCTGGGAACCACAAGCTGTTGAACCATTCCCCAAGACTCTTGTCTATCAGATGGCGACCAGAGCCTATATAACTGACCCTGCCACCATACCACTTGCTCAGTATGAGCTTCTGAGAACTCCACTTCATGGTCCCTTGCCACATTGCACAGTGCTTCCAGACTAGGGTCACTTTGAACCTCTGACAAGAACGTTTCTGGTTCCCCCAGACTTTCTGCCATCTGTTCCTCCAACCCACCCCTAGTCCCACTGTTTCCAGGACCTTCTGCAAAGTTTTGGTTTGTGTTCTCTGTTCCCTTAGTTGGTTTTTCAGCATTACTCAACTGAACCTCTTCCTGCCTGGAAGGTTCCACAGCTTCCAGTTGCTCTTGGGTGAAATAGCACCCTTCTTCCCCTTGGGAATGCCCTCCCTCAGGGATTGAGATGGGTTGATTCTCCCCTTCCTGGGTGACCACTATCTCTTTGTTCTCAGTAACCCGGGCTACTTCCCCTTTCCTGGTTGATGGTGAGTTGGCTTCCTTGAAGTTGCCTTCCTCCTCCCACCTCCCTCTGAGGGTTTGGCTGCGTGTTACTGCATTAATAGTGTACCAGCCAGCCAACAGATCCCGGCCTAATAAAACTGGAGCTGCCTGTTCCTTCATTACCCCCACCTCTGTGAGACCTCCTGACCCTCACCATTCCACTGGTATCCGGGCCACAGGAATCATGGCAGGTGGTCCCAGAGCCCCCTGGATTCTGAATGCCATATCTGGGACAATATCAGTTTCCGACACCAGATCTGCCCTCACTAAGGTTGCAGAGGAGCCAGTGTCAGCATGTCCCAAAACCAACTGGCCTTTTAACCTTACCGGTTCCACAAAATCACTCCAGGCTTCTGCTGGCTCCATTCTGGTGAAGAGGCACTCATGGCTTACCACCGCAACGTGCTCCTCCTTCTCCTTTGGAGTAACTGGTGCTCTTGGAGTGGGTTTGGAGGTCTCAGCTTGCAGCTTTGGGCAGGCTGACTTTATGTGCCCAGCCTCCCCACAGCTGTAACACCTTTGAACCTGGAGCCAATTCCAATTAGTTGAACCAAGGGACTTCCTACCCTCTGCCCGGGCAGGTGCCCCTTCCCTTTTTGAGGGAGCTTGTACT
>NW_015214970.1:0-1133 GCF_001447785.1 Gekko japonicus | reverse complement strand
GCCTTGACAGAGAGGTTGTGGGTGGGCATTGCCACCAGTTTGCATCCTCACTGCAAGGAAGGGGAGCACAGGAAGGCCTGCATATTTGACCCCTGGATAAAAGGCAGCATTGTTTTCCAGAATGCAGAGCTTGTGCAATGGAAGTGTGAGCTCTGCAAAGAAGCATGGAAGCTACAGGTCAGCAGATGTGGCCAGAGGGAACAGTGGCTGGAAGAGGCTTGGGGGATACGGAGGAGCTGCAGCCTGACACCTCTGCCTCCAAGACCCCAACCAGGGAGAAGCCTCACTTCTGGTTATCAGTGGTGAACTGGTAGGTCAGCAGCTGTGGGGCTGCCAGGCATGCGATGGCAAAGGATTCAGTAAATGTTATGGTGAGGGAGTACCTTGCAGAGTCCCCTGAGCCCACCTTCACCAATCCCCTGGAGTACTGGTCACTCAAGGCATTCATCTGGCCAACCTCTCTTGCATGGCCATGAGCCTCCTCTCCTACCCTCTCTCCAGTGTCCAGAGTGAGTGGGTATTCTCCCATCTGGGAAACAATCTCAACCCCTACTGTTCCTGCCTGGACCCAGCTAGGGTGGACAAGTTGGCTTTTTCAAGGTCAACCTCCCCCTACTGGATTATCCCTCTCTGGATCTCACAGGGTAAGACCCATACCTCCTTTTGTCCCCCTGTGTATCCCCCCATTCCTACTCCTCTTTGGGTGATACAGTATGAGGCCTGCAGGTTGTGCCCTTGGTGCTTAGGTGGGAGGATGGCCACCTATGCCAGGTGGGGGTGGGCTCCCTCACCCAACACCTACCTCATGAAACAAAAACATCTACCTCGTAACACAACACCTACCTCATGATCACTTTAAATGGAAAAATCTGATTTCTACTGGTCTTGTGGGGCTGGGGTGCCCTGCCTGCCAGCCTGTTGCAGGGTTACTTTGGGGGACCCTGTCCTGTTGGATGTCTGCCTTTCTATCATGGCTGGCATCACAAATCACTTTAAGTGGAAAACTCTGATTGCCACTGGTTTTTGGGGAGTCCCTGTCAAAACACTGTGGATGTCTGCCTTTCTGTCCTTCAGATCCTGCCTTTGGACATTTGGGGGGCGGCAAGCATAGGGGGGATGGTTGCCTTGCTTCC
>NW_015214969.1:0-1135 GCF_001447785.1 Gekko japonicus | reverse complement strand
TAACCGCTTGAGCCACCGCAGCTCCCTAATCTAATTATATCTTTACTACAAGTTAATTGCTTACCTAGCTGAGAGAGCAAACCAACCACAGTTAAGGTTAACTGAGAACTTGTGTTTGGGTCATGAACAAGTTCTACTAAACAGCTAAGACATTCACTTGGTAAAGTTTGATTTGATGCAAACAATCTTGTCAACTTCAATCCTGAAATAACCTGGCAAAAGAAAAACAAATTAAATAGATGTTATACCAATTATTTATTTATATCCTGCTTTTCTCCACAATAGCGAGACCCAGTATCTCACATAAGTCTGTTCGCCATTTTATCCTCACAATATCCTTGTGAAGCAATTAAAACTGAGAGGGAGTGCCAAGCCAAAAGTCATCCAACAAGTTTCCATAGCAGAGTGGGGATCTGAACCTGGGTCTCCCAGATCCTAGTCCAACACTTTAACCACTACCCTATGCTGGCTCTGAACTACATACTGATAGCCTGAACTATGAGCTCCTAAACTATCTGGGACTCCAGTTAATATATAGAGTTCTTGCATTATGGAAGAAGCAGAGCAGTTTTGTCAGGAAGAAAACCAATAAAACAGTAAATCACCGTGTACAATTTAACAGTATTTGTTAGTTTTTATATGCAATGTTTAGAATTCAATTATTAACAAGATTACAACAATAACACTACAATATACAATATAAAGCTTAGCAGTACATACAAATACAGTTACTAGTTACGGACAAACGACGGAGTTCTAGTACACTATCCGTTTGCGTGTCCTTCATCAGGTTTGTCATTCTGTAATTATTTCTTCATTAGCATGAAGTGCTGCAAGCCATATTTCAAAATGCTAGTTCCCCGCACTTAGATTCTGGTGACTGGGGAGCTCCTATAGCAAGCTCTAATGTGACTGGGTCTACAGCATATAATAATTGGCTAAGCTTCCCTCAGAAGAAAACCAAAGCAAGAATCCCAACAGAAAGCAACATTAACTGCATAGAAGGTCTAGGAAACATGGGCCTGGAACAGGAAAGCACCACTGGTTCTTAAAAGGAGGGTCCTGCAGATATAGATAAAACTACACTAACATAGATACCTAAACACTGAGTTAGTGAACCTAGCAATTAAGAAAA
>NW_015214968.1:0-1162 GCF_001447785.1 Gekko japonicus | reverse complement strand
TTAAAATGTGGGATTTGCTGCCACAGGAATTAACAGCTTTAAAAGGGTTAAAGACAGATTCATGGAGGAGAGGTCTGGCTACCAGCCATGGTGACTGAGGGAGACCTCCACATCCAGAGGCACTAATCCTCTGAGTCCCAGAGCCAGGAGGCAACATCAGGGGAAGGCCTCGGGCTCTGTGCCCTCTTGTGGGCTGTCCAGAGGAACTGTGTGAGATGGGATGCCGGACTAGATGGACCGTTGGTCTGATCCAGCAGGGCTCTTCTGATGTTCATAAAAATGTAAGCTAGTAAATTAGGCAACCAAAAAGATTATTGGGATTATTGCTAGAAGCTTTGGGACACACAGGTGTGAGGCGATTACTGAAGGGAGACAGGTTGATAATGGATAAACTGAACCAATTGTTTGCCTTTGTTTTCGCTGTGGAAAATGCAGGACAGATACCTATTCCTGAACCATTTTCCCCCCAGTGAGGCTATGTGAAGATTTGGGTTGAATTGAGGTGTCTGAAGAGGAATTTCTAGGGCTAAGTGTTGCTCCTTGTCTGGATGGGTGAATACCCAAGAATTCTTAACAAACTCAGAAAAGAAGTTAATGATCTAACAAAACAAAACTTGTCTCTGCCCCGTTCTTTGGAACCACAGCGAGGTTTTGAGGCCTACTGCTTTTGCCCACTGGATTTATCTACAACTGCTTATCCTGGTGTCAGGAGAAAGGGGGGCCCCTTTACCTTTACCAGGGCTAATCCCGGCAGGTTTCGAACTTGGCCCTCAACAGCCTTTGCAGGCAGGAAGAGGTCCTTGGCTCGGTTTTGTCTCTTGATGTGAGACAGGATGCTGGACTAGATGGACCACTGGTCTGATCCAGCAGGGCTCTTCTGATGTTCTTATGTAAGGCCTCGACCACAGTCTCCAGAACTGGGGGTTTAGGTTTGACAGAAGAGACTGGACAGGAGATTGAAAACTGCCAGTCTAGCCAAACGGAAAAGGATTATCGCTCCTAGAAAGAGGAGGATATTTCTTACCCTGTTGTTCAGAGGGTTCAACTCAGAAGAGAGCCCTGGTTTGTGTGAAAAGGGAAATAAATGGTGTTAGACTCCTCAAGAGTATGAAGGGGAAAGTTATAACCACACCAGTATTTAAGTACAGGAAGAAAGTACTAA
>NW_015214967.1:0-1131 GCF_001447785.1 Gekko japonicus | reverse complement strand
TCGGAGAAAAATGGGGGGGGGAGGATTTGGCTCTAGTTGTCTGCTTTCACTCACAGTCGCTCAGGGGCAGGGAGGAGCAATTGCTCTGGCTGAAAACAAGATCCACATAAGCCAATGAGATGCCATAGTGACCTCAGAGTCACCACTACAGGGCAATAAAATGATGCAGACAGCCAATGCTGAGTCGATACAATACGGGAATGGCTGTGGCAAGCAATGCAGACAGAGTTTTGTGAGATGATTTGGGACTGCTGGCACAGTGGCAGGAAAGACCAATGCAGATTGGACCACTGTTTCCATGTGGCTGCCTCTACCCTAGCTGTTGATTTTTGCCTTCCTTTTGCAGTGCCATTCATTCATCTTGCTTATTCTTAAACTCTTCATCCTCCTCCGTTCACAACTGGTGGCCTTGTGCCTGCCTATGGCTCCACTGCATCTTTCATTTTACTTTAACTGATATAATTTAAAAGTCATGGCATTCACCCCATTCTAGAGTCTTACAATGGGTCAGAAAAGCAAAACAGCGGGGGGCGTGGCATCCAGCTAAGATGGTGGACACTTGAATGTGGTGGTCCCACTACCTGATTCCCTCTTTTAAACTATAGTCAGAATTCAGGGATATGACTCTTGTACAAAGTATGCCACATGCTGGGGCAGCAAAAGGGAAACTTTCACTGCAAAAAGCCAAGCCTCTTCCAGCTTATTACAGCACTGTGGGGGGAAAAGAGGCCTGGATTGCAAAAGCCTTCGAAGAAAATAAGATGGTAGATGGCTCAAAACAAAGTGCACAATCAATATCAGGTCTGTTTCTGACTACAGAAAACTTTAATGCAAAAAAAAAATTGTTAGATACCTTTTCAACTCTATTTGAGCCAGTGAAGATGCAACTGGAGGATATCAAAGCCTCAGTTAAAAAATCATCTCAAATTGCTGAGAGTGCTATGGCAATGACTTCTTTGCTGCAGGAGGACATTCATTCTCTCCAATCAACTGATTTTCAACTCAGAGGGAAAATCATGATACTTGAGACTGATCTCAAAAAGTGTAATGTGCAATTCTGGGGGTTTGAGGAGCAAGCTGAAGGCATGACATAACTTGGATGTTTTTTTAAAAAAAAATCCCCTGAAGACA
>NW_015214966.1:0-1151 GCF_001447785.1 Gekko japonicus | reverse complement strand
GTTTTATTATTATTCCCTGTTTGATTGATTAATATTCAGTAAAAGATTATTAATTTTACTATACTTGTCGTCTCTTAATTGAAGCGCCGCGGCACGGTGTCATCCCTTGTAGACATTGACCTGTAACCCAGTTATTAATAAGGCCAATTATCTCTCATAAAGAGTGATTAGGCTAACACCATCTACACAAGGTCCAACTGGTTCCCTTCCTCTCTCCCCCTGACTTAGCAACTGTGATCCATACAATGGTCACCTCCAGGTTGGACTACTGTAATTTGCTCTATGCAGGGCTACCCTTGAGGCTGACCTGGAAACTCCAGCTGGTCCAGAATGCAGCAGCATGTGCTCTTACTGGAACATCCAACCAGTGTTCCGCCAGCTGCAGGGGCTCCAGGTGGAATACTGGATCAAGTTCAAGGTGCTGGTTTCAAACTCTAAAGCCCTTTGCAGTGAGGGCATATCTACATGACCATCTCTCCTGCTATGTCCCCTAAAGAGGATTACACACAATGGATCAAAATCTTCTGGTGATCCCTGGCCCGAAAGATATCTGCTTAGCCCTCAACCAGAGCCAGAGCCTTCTCGGCTCTGGCACCAGCTTAGTAGAACACTCTCCCAAGTGAGATCTGGGCCCTGTGGGACCTAATGCAGTTCCCCAGGGAATGCAAAACAGAGATGTTCCACCAGGCCTATGGCTGATGCGGCAGTAATTCATCTATATTGCCCCCCCCCCTGCCTTGTTGCTTTGTCTTCTGCTGTCCATCTGTTGTAATGCTATCTTAACATCCACGGACAAGTTTGAATTATAATCTTTTCCGAGAAAATACACATCAGACTGTATCAAACCATGTTCTGCCATCTAATTGATTAGATTTAAACTGTTTATAAATTGCTGTTGCCTGTTGTAAATTGGGTTTTAATTTTTATTGTTTTAATATTGTTGATATTAAACTCTCTGAGTACATGCTCTGAGCCCTACTATGTAGGGGAAGGCAGGCTATAAGCCAAAGATAATAAATAAATACATTTCTTTGCCACCTTTCCAATCAAATAGGGTCCCCAAAATTGTAAACAGGAAAAGATTTTTAAAAATCAACATTAACACATCTGGACATTAAAAGAATATTTAAAATGTAGGTGCATATAAAATA
>NW_015214965.1:0-1123 GCF_001447785.1 Gekko japonicus | reverse complement strand
GTTCTTAACTGGTCCAAGTTCACCTACTGAGCTTCATGACTCAAGGGGAATTTCAAATCCAGGTGTCCCCAAACCAAGTCCAACACTCTATTCAATCACACATCTGGTTCCTCTATGATCTCTACAAGCCTAGGGATGGAGTGACTGACAGCTTCTAGATTTGAACTTGACAGAGCATTCTAACTCCTCACTAACTGGAGTTGATGAAAAACAACGTTACAGCCAATGAATAACTCCAGTGCAATATTGTCTATATGAGCATAGATAAAGTCTGAACCTGATCTGTGAAGGGAACTGCTGGATTTCCTTCCCTCTCCTCCATAGAATCAGCTGGGCCACATGGATTCTTACACTAGCCCTCATGAGGATAGAAACCACTGGATCAGGTTCATTTCTGAAGGAAAGGAAGAGCCAGGAACTCCATGTAAACTGATGGCAGTACCTTGTTCCATAGCTATAACCTCATATTAAAACACAATAATGACATATTGGGGGGGGGGGAATCCCTACAGGGAAAGCCCTGTGGTAATAAGCAGACAGTTTTCAACGTCATTCTGGAACTAATGGCAAAGTTGAAAGAACTACTTAACAGCAGGCAGACAAGCAGCTCCTAGGTTCTATGTACATCATCAATGGAAATCTACTGGGAAACGTTGCAACAAACTACCACTTCCAGCCAAAAACCATAGACTAGGCCCATTAGCAAAATCTCACCAACACAATTGAAATAAATAAGTAAAACCGGCAGAGGTCAAGCGCGGGCCAGATATACAGTTTATTGAAAAGGGGAAATTTGGAAGCATGGTAGTAACTGGACAACAGTCTAGAGGCTGTCCAGAATCTGACAACCACTAGCAAAAATGGACACGCCATTGGGTTCACATGTGCATGGACCCCAGTTCCACACTGATGTGAAATATCTGCACGAACAGAAAACAAGGGCCAAAATAGTGCTCCAGAATTTCCCCCCAATAAAGTATAATACAGCTTTAGTGCCTAACAATTTAAAAAGAATATGAAATGCATCAAACAATCTGTTCCCCATCAGCTTCACCAGAATTAAGACTTGAATAAATATTATCCATAAGTCTCTCTGTTAATAACATCCCATAATTTATTACAC
>NW_015214964.1:0-1202 GCF_001447785.1 Gekko japonicus | reverse complement strand
TTCTGTGTGGCTCTTGCGTTAAGCAAGTTCGGCCTCCCCTGGAGTAGGCACCTTGTCTGGTGGTGAGAAGTGCAAATCAAGCGGCAGCCGACTTACAGCGACCCTGTGTGTTTTTCAAGGCAAGAGATGAGCCGGGGTGGCTTGCCATCGCCTGCCTCCGTGCGGCAGCCCTGGGCTTCCTCGGTGCTCTCCCATCCGAGCGCTAACCTGGTCCTGTTCTGCTGAGCTTCTGAGATCCGGATGAGATCGGGCTGGCCTGGGCCTTCCGGGACAGGGCAGTGGGCATAGGCATCCCAGCTATCCACCTGCAATTCTGACAGGTGGAGGGACATAGCGATTTATTAACATACTAGAAATAAGCCCGTTGCGGAAATAAATACAACGGGATCTAGAAAGAGGCTCTGGGAGAGTGCTCTGGCTTTGGGCAAACAGTGTCAGTTTCCTGTGGTGACCTCAGCAGGGTTTAATGACAGAGTCCACTGTTTTCTCCAGAGGGACTGATCTCTGCTACCTGAAGAGCATTTGTATGTTTGAGTTATCTGTAGCCCTCACCTGGAGAGTGGTAACCATTGTTACCCATTCTCCTCTCCCCTATGAGGTATGTTATGCAACTGAAAATCCCAACTGCCTTGCGGGGGAGGGGGGGAGTTTGAGGTGTGGAATGGACTGAAGTCCAATCAGCTTCCATATGCAAAAGACCAGGTTGTCGCAGCAGTTGTGGTGTGGGCGGGACCCGGGCTTTGCCTTCTGATTGGTGGCGATATATGCTGAGGAGCAGTGCCATCAGCCATACACTAAGGGAGTGCATTTTAGAATTAGAACTTTGGCACCCACTATTCAATTATATATAAGGAGAGATAAGGACATAAGAGAAGCCCATGTTGGATCAGGCCAAAGGCCCATCTAGTCCAACACTCTGTCACACAGTGGCCAAAAATACCAGGTGCCACCGGGAGGTCCACCAGTGGGGCCAGGACACCAGAGTGGAGCTTAGTTTTCTGCCCTTGGCACAGAAGGCTTTCCTTTGTTCTCGGCTTCCCCCAGTGCCCCCCAGTGGTAGCGTCTCAGCACGTCACTACTGGCTTTTCGTATCAGTGAAGTTATGATAAATCCTGTTCCATAAACATCACCTGTGCTGTTAGCTGAAAGGATGAAGCCCGACACAGGGGGCCAGGCCTGTGTTCTGTGGGTCGCAGACTTTG
>NW_015214963.1:0-1193 GCF_001447785.1 Gekko japonicus | reverse complement strand
GTTCGTTTGACACACTCCCAGGGCGTTCTTGATGGGCAGTATGGAGGCTCAGCTCCCTGCGAGCGACGACGATGAAGTGTCATTTGGGATGAATGCTGCCCAGAAAAGGTGTGATCTTGTGAGCAGGTGAAGTGTCCAAGAGTGGAAGAGGGGGAGACGCCGCTCCTGGGACAGAGAACGGGGGAACTGCCCTGTGGTTACACCAGAGCCAGCTGGAAAGGGATATGTTGAAAAATGAAACTGGGCATGTGGCTTGATTTTCTAGTGTGAGTCCTTCGGGTAGGGTGCAATGTTCCTTCTGAGCAAAAATTCTACTTTGTGAGCTACTGGCATTAAGGTTGTGAGCGAGTGATTTGGCTGCGGCATCAGTTAGTTTGCTCTGGAGCCACAACCTTCCTGAGCTAAGAGAAAATTGTGTGAGCCGGAGGCTGAAAAACTGTGAGCTAGCTCACACTAACTCGGCTTAGAGGGAACACTGGTAGGGTGCTCTGGGGTGCTGGGTGCCGCCCACCCTTGATGGATCAAAAGGCTTGCCACGCAGGACTTCCCAAATCCAATTTCCAATAACCTTTATTGGCATAACAATAACTTTAAAAAGAAAAGGTAACAGTACAAATCAGCCCATATGCCAACAAAGAGAAACAATCAGTACAGCATTTTGTAATACTGCATAGGTAAAAGGTAAAGGTTTCCCTTGTTTGAAAGCCAGTTGAATCTGACTCTAGGGGGCGGTGCTCATCTCCGTTTCCAAGCCGAAGAGCCAGTGCTGTCCGCGCTGTCCAAAGACGTTTCCGTGGTCATGTGGCCGGCATGACTAGATGCCGTTGCACACAGAACGTTGTTTCCTTCCCACCGAAACGGTACCTACTTGCAATGTCTTGCTTTTGAACTGCTAGGTTGGCAGGGGCTGGAACCAGAAACGGGGGCTCACTCCATCATGCGGCACTCGGGTCTCAAACTGCTGAACTACCGACCTTATGGCCTGCAGTTCAGCGTCTTAACCACTGAGCCACCTCAGCTCCTAACACTGTACACAGTAATAATAATAATAGGGTGGCAAAACTGACTTTGATAAAGATAAAAAGAAGGGAAGAAGAAACAAGAAGAGGATGTAACTGAGACATAAGCACTTGAAGAGAAAATCATCTTGCTTACTTGCTTAGTGCAAATACTTATACTTTAAGCTTTTACTT
>NW_015214962.1:0-1151 GCF_001447785.1 Gekko japonicus | reverse complement strand
TCTGCTCCTGTGCGCTCCTGCAGGAAAGAGGCTGTTGCTCGAGAACCGACGCACGCTCCCGTGGCCCCTTTTTTACTGCGTTGCCTGCTTTCTATCTTTGTAATTCCACTTTCTGCCTTGTTGACAGTAAACTTTGCTTCAGGCAGCTCGTTCGCATTGTAAACCTAGTTACTACTGCTTTGTTCTTGGCCGTTTCATATTTGTCCAGTTTTATCAGACCGATGTTATCGGGTGTGGATTCTTTTGTCTTCTATAGGAGGGCACTTTTTGCTCTAGCCGCTGGGCAAATCAGAGCAAATGTGGTTTCTAAGAATGCAAACAACTGAACCGAATTGTCATTTTTGAACTGGACTGAGAAATTTTAAAGATGTCTGGGTTTTTTGGTTTTTTTTAGAAAGCAGGAGGTTTTTTAGCAGAAGCAAATTAGAAGCAATTTTTTTAGAAATGTAGAATTTTTTAAAGTTGTACGGTTTAAACTTGTACGCTCTAAATGTGTTTTGGATTGTGAAGGGCTGCGGTGGTTCAAGTGGTTAAGACGCTGAACTGCAGACTGGAAGGTCGGTAGTTCAGCAGTTCGAGACCTGAGGGTCGCATGATGGAGTGAGCTCCCGTCTCTGGTCCCAGCTCCTGCCAACCTAGCAGCTCGAAAGCAAGACATTACAAGTAGATAGATAGGTACTGTTTCGGTGGGAAGGTAACAGTGTTCCGTGCGCCTTGGCGTTTAGTGATGCCGGCCACATGACCATGGAAACATCTTCAGACAATGCTAGCTCTACGGCTTGGAAACGGAGATAAGCACCACATCCCTATGGCCATATAAAATACATTTATTACGACGACTGTCCAATTGCATCGCTTTAATGTTCTGTAACAGACCTTAAGTCTCAGCGAGAGCAGCATGCTATAGACCAATAGCTGAACCAGTCTGGGGTGCCTTGGAAGCTTGCAGGGTGACCTTGGGGCCAGTCACAGACTCTCAGCCTTGCCTACCTCACAGGGCTGTCATGAGGATACACTGGAGCAGAGGGGAATGAGGTCAGCTGCTTTGGGCCCCATGTTGGAGAGAAAGGTGGCATGTAAATTAAATGAAATAAAAGACCACTGACGTATTTGTTTAGATCTCTGAGTATTTTCATCCCTGTCCTTCCCTC
>NW_015214961.1:0-1144 GCF_001447785.1 Gekko japonicus | reverse complement strand
TGATGGTATCTCCGCCAATTTTCAGCAGCAGTGCATAGGTGGAACAGTAGCGGCAGCAACTCCTACTCAAAAGCCTGGCGGAAGAGCTCCATCTTGCAGGCCCTGCAGAACTGCGCAAGATCCTGGAGGGCCCGGATCTCCTCCGGGAGCTCATTCCACCAGGTAGGAGCCACCACCAAAAAGGCCCTGGCCCTAGTCTCGGTGAATTTGACATCCCTGAGGTCTGGGGTAGTCAAAAGATGTTGCCCCCCCCCGACCATAGTGCCCTTGGGGGAACATATGGGGAAAGGTGGTCCCTTAGGTATGCCAGACCCTGACCATAAAAGGCTTTAAAGGTAAGAACCAGCACTTTGAAGTGGATCCAGTACTCTATTGGCAGTCAGTGCAGCGCCTTCAGCACAGGCCGGATGTGGTCCCACCTAGGGAGACCCAACAACAGCCTGGCTGCTGCATTCTGCACTAGCTGCAGCTTCTGGATTTGCAACAAAGGCAGCCCCAAGTAGAGAGAATTACAGTAGTCTAGCCTTGAGGTGACCAACACATGGATCACTGTAGCCAGGTCATCATGGTCAAGGAAGGGAACCAACTGCCGTGCCACCCGAAGATGATAAAAGGCCAACTTGGCAGTGGCTGCTATCTGGGCCTCCATCATTAAAGAGGAGTCCAACAGCACTCCCAAACTCCTAACCTCTGACACTGGCACCAAAGGTGCCCTATCGAAGGTCGGGAGAGGAGTCCCAACCCTGAACTGCCGCAACCTAGGCCCAGGACCTCAATCTTCACCAGGTTTAGTTTCAGCTGACTCAGTCTGAGCCAACCAGCCATGGCTTGCAACACCCGTTGAAGGTCATCTGGGTCAGAGCTGGGTATCATCCGCATATTGATGGCACCCCAACCCATATCTCTGGGCAATCTGGGCAAGGGGGTGCATTTAGATGTTAAACAACATTGCGGACAGCACTGCCCCCTGAGGCACCCCACAATCAAGAGGGTGCCTCTGGGACCGCTGCTCCCCTATCGCCACCCTTTGTCCCCGACCTTGGAAAAAAGAGGCAAACTATTGAAAGGCCAGCCCCTGAATCCCCGCATCGGTGAGGCGGTGGACCAGCAACTGTTGGTTGACTGTATCAAATGCGGCTGACAG
>NW_015214960.1:0-1126 GCF_001447785.1 Gekko japonicus | reverse complement strand
TTCCGCTGCAGCATCCTGTTGATGAGAATGAGGCTTTCTTTTATGTTTCCGTCTCTTCTTTCCCAACTGGTAGCAGGTCTGCCATGAGTTCATTTGCAACTGATAAGGGGCTCCATTAAGGCGCCTCTTCTTCTTGTCTGTGTGAAGATGCAAAGCAAATGGGATTCTCAAACACTCCCCAGACTACAAGATATGAATGTAGGCTATGGGGGAGGGGACCTGTGACTCAGTGGCAGAGCATCTGCTTGGGATGCAAGAGGTCCCAGGTTCAGTTCCTGGGATCTCCAGTGTAAAAGGATCAGGTAGCAGCTGACAGGGAAGGCCTCTGCCTGAGAACTTGGAGAGCTACTGCCAGTTTGAGTAGACAATACTTACCTTGATGGACCCATGGTCTGCTTCAGTATAAGGCAGCTTCAAGTGTATTCAGCTTGGTATAAAGATTGTGCGGGCCTTGATGTAAGTAGAAGTTGTCCTGGAGCAGGGGAGAGAACCGCGGTGGGTCCACACCAGATTGGTTTATCAGGTCTGCTCCACATTGTAGCCTCTGCTTCTAGCTGTGGTGGTGAGAAAGTGGGTTCCTCATTACACCTGCTTTCCTCTGATGTTCCACGAAGAGCCGGAAACCAGCAGTTGAATTTCGGCTTGCGGAAAGCCGAAAGCCTGGTTTATTTACTTCGCTTATACCCCGCCTTTCTTCCCAGTGGAGACCCAAAGCAACTTACAGCATTGTCCTCCGTTTAATCCTCACAACAACCCTGTGGGGTAGGTTAGGCTGAGAGTGTGTGACTGGCCCAGGGTCACCCAGAAAGCTTCCATGGCAGAGTGGGAATTCGAACCTGGCTCTCCCATATACGGATCCAACATGCTTAATCACTACATCTCTCCGATTAATCATTAACATGTTTAGTCCCTATGCACATATACATTATTATGGGATAAGAGGAGAAATTTACATGTGAGAGGGAGGGGTATACACCGGTCCTTGAAGATCAGAGTCCAAAGTGGTTGTAAATGTCGCAAGACACTCAGCTACATCTGATATGTGATGATCTTGAATATTCCTCTGGTTCTCTACTCCGTTGATGCATGTGTAGTTAAGAATTTAGCACCATCCTAATTGAGACTG
>NW_015214959.1:0-1266 GCF_001447785.1 Gekko japonicus | reverse complement strand
ATTTTTTCTACAATTACTAGATAGTGTTCCCATTATTTGAGTTCCTGCCCTGACATTTTGTGGTTGGCTCCATCTCCTGTGGCAGCCATTTTGTGGTTGCGCTCATAATCCTGTGTCAGAATTCCAAGTTAAGTGGAGGCTCAAAATGGCTGGGGATCCCTGCTCTATGTCTGTGTTCTGGAAGCATCCAAATTTGATATAAAATGCTTTATTTCACTGAGAATTTATATAATGAACGGGATGAAAAAAATATTAGTAAGTGGTACCAGACAGGTAGAGAGTAGAGGGCTCAACATACAACTTGGAGAGGCCATCTGTTTATGATGCTTGATCTAGTCTTGAGAGCCAGTTTGGTGTAGTGGTTAAGTGTGCGGACTCTAATCTGGGAGAACCGGGTTTGATTCCCCACTCCTCCACTTGCACCTGCTGATGTGACCTTGGGTCAGTCACAAGCTCTAGCACAGCTGTCCTTGAAAAAGAGCAGTTTGTGTCAGAGTTCTCTCAGCCCCACCCACCTCACAGGGTGTCTGTTGTGGGGAGGGGAGGGGAAGGGAAAGGAGATTGTAAGCCGCTCTGAGACTCCAAGTGAAGGGAGGGGTATAAATCTTCTTCTTCTTCTTCTTCAACACAAATGTGAGAGCTGCCATTGATCTTTCAAGGGCCACATTGTCTATTCTTCCTAATAGCATTTATCCAAAGTCTTAGGACCCTGGAAGTCTTTCACATCACCTGTTCCCTGGTCCTTGCCAGGGTTTGAAACTGGGACCTTCTGCATGTAAAGCAGATGCTTTTCCACTGAGCCTTAGGATGTAAAAACATAGGGATGCCATTCCCCAGTTGGGGGTGGGGATCGCCTGATTTTTGGGCCTCTTCTCGGCTGCTGGCCAGCTGGCTGGCAGGGAGAAATCCTTTCCCCAAATGCGACATAATGATGTCAAATGGAAGTGATGTCATCACATCAGCAGCACCATGTGGTGACACTCTGGTATTTTGGACAAAATTCTATGGTAACTTCTGTGTAACATCATCATGTTGCGCACACATCACACGTTTCCCCCATTCCCTGAAAGTCCCTCCCCTTCCCCGCCACTGGGTCGATCCAACCTGGTAACCCTATAAAAACATGTTGCCACTCTGAGCCAGCTCACAGGAGCTGCCTCCTAGCAGACAATGGCAGACCCTCATTGTGCTTATTCAGCTACTTATGTGGTCTGAAGGGAGGAATGATCCTGTACACTAGTAATACAAATGAGAAAAACAGTAAAA
>NW_015214958.1:0-1131 GCF_001447785.1 Gekko japonicus | reverse complement strand
GAACCTGATTTCAGCAATTTCAACAGACAAGATAATTCATTCTCTCATTGGTTGTGCAGGAAGTGACTGTTGTGATGAAGGCTCCAGTCCTTTGTATGTTTACCTGCAAGCTCCATTGAACATAATAGGACTTGCTTCCTAGTAGAAATGCATAAGATCAGGCTTGAAGGAAGATAAGGTATGCTCTGGCCACCATGTGGGCAGCAGTTGAGCATTTATTGAAATGCTTATGAGTTTGCTCAGACAATGAACACTCAAGGGAAAAGATTCTAAGGAATGTGTTGTACAGATATGCAAGACACTTTGGTGTAGGCAGTAAAGTACTCCAGTTGGAACAGTTACTTAGGAATGGGATTTCCTTCAGAGTAAAGATGCTTAGGGTCAGGTTGTATATTTCTGGCCCTGGTCACACGGGCCAGATAACATGGGGGTAAGGCGTGGCTGTTTGCACCGGAGCAAAGTAAAGCGCGGCAGCCTGATCACACATCCTGTGGAGTTCCCGTGGTATGCTGTCAGGTGCCAATCACACGGCTATCCTGAAGCGTGGCAAAGAAGCGGCGTGGTGCGATCACACCTGCAATCGCTAGGCGCCACTTCAGTGGCAAATGGGAATTTTTTCTCACTGACGTTTGCGCATGCGCATGATCAAGCAAGTGCATCCAGGGGAGACTTTAAAAAAAAATAAATCCAGTTTGCGACGGGGCATGGACGGGCGTCGGATGCCACAGGATTTGAGTGGAGACGCGATCAGACACCTGCCCTTGCCCCGTGTTTTCCAGAAACTAGTACATTGTATGTGTTTTTTACTCCGCATCTTCAGCAACAAGCCACGGGTTAGCCACAGGTGCACTACACTTCCCAGATGTTGCGGTGTGATCGCACACCAAAAATCCACCTATCATCCGTGTCTTTAGCGCAGCAACTTCTCCGTGTGAACGGGACCTCTGTTTAACAGAATGGATCTACTTCTTTAAGTGTCTACCTACATCTTTTGTAAAGAACTACTAGGATCAACATTTAAGTTGATCGATCTGCTGACCATTGAAAGTGCATGGTAGAGGAATTCATGGTCTAATGGCAATAAAAACCTGAGGAAAGAAACGTACAGAATCTATTACCAGCCACCATCCT
>NW_015214957.1:0-1156 GCF_001447785.1 Gekko japonicus | reverse complement strand
TTAACCACTTGATCCACCGCAGCTCCTCAGATCTGTGTTTACATTCAGCTTAATGCAGCGTTAGTGCTGTATTAGCATTTGGAGGTTGACAACCCTGAAGAGAACTGAGGCAAAGTAAAGCAGCTGTTCAAACAAAAGTCATTTCCCAAAGGCAGTTTTCCTAGGGTGGAGAAAAACTGGCCGATTCTTCCTGGTGGGAGATACCTCTCAGGTGAGAAGTCCCTGGGGGACTCTGCCCCAGAGTACTGGGGTACCAAGCGGGGTGCAAGCCCTGATTCATGACCCCATAATGAAGTTAAAGGGACGGTGCCACTTATGCAGTGACATCCTGGGCCCGCCTGGGAATATTTGATAGTAGCTGATTGCAGTGAAGTGACAGGCAGCCACTTGGATCCTATTTGACTTGGTGACTGATCAACAGGCCAGCCCTAAGTGGTAGGCCTGCAGGGACTCATGGAGCGACAAACAATTATGAAATGCAACCCCTCCGACCCCAAATCTCCCCCTCCATTACACTGTACTTTATACTGTATATTCAGCCTGCATCAGGCCGTTTAAAAGGTTTTGGCCTCTCTCTTTTTCTTTTGGTTAACTTATTTAGCTGTTTTTTAAAATGTTTGGGGAACCCCAGTATGCAGAAACACCCACTTTGCTTGTAGTTGGCCCCATTGTGTGGCTTTTGAGACCCACACAGAGACCCACCAGTATCCTATTGGATAGTTATGGTGTTTCTAATGAGCATATCCTTCCAAAACAGTCTCTGCTGGAAGGTAATGATTTCAAGGCAGAGGCGGATACATTTATTAAGGGTCGCATGTAATTTTTGCCATTATATCTTAGGGGTAGTTCAGTGGCCTCCAGCACTGGAGTGTGCTATTTTATTGTGTGTGTGTGTGTTTGTGTCTGTGCTCTTTTGCTGCTGGTGGGCCTGCTGGTGGGCCTGTGCCCCCTGCTGGTGGGCCTGTGCCTCCACAGTGCAGTTTTTTCCGGCAACAGGGACGGGCAGCGTGGGACCATCTCCTGTTTTCGTTTCTAGCACACTGTGCTCTGGGTTCAATTGGAATTTGAATTTAAGCCTTTCATGTTTTCTTTGTTGCGTTAATGTTTTTAAAGGGATATAAAATCACGTTAAATGGAGCTGCGGTGGCTCAAGTGG
>NW_015214956.1:0-1212 GCF_001447785.1 Gekko japonicus | reverse complement strand
GCAAGATTACTGTGTAAAATGTAGTACAGGCATGATAATAATTGTCCTAAGAGACTTTGGCTCTCAGGTCCAATTGGCCTTAAGACTCAAAAAACCACTCAGCCAACTCCTGCCCTAGATCCCAATGTTTTACCCAAAGCCAGCCTGGCTTCTCTTTCACATGTAGAGACTGGGTAGTAACATCTGGTAGTAGAGGGCCTGAATCATTTCAGCATCTCATAAAATGTTCACTTCCAAGATCTTTGAAAATGCTCGGAGAGTTTTTCAGAGATTGTGCAGAGATCTTACCTACTACTACATCAATTCTACACATTCTGGCTTGTTGCCAGGCATAGCTGGAAAAAAATGGCTCCTGGCATGCTCCAGGATGCATCCCTGGACAGCTTTTTTAGGAAACCAAGGTGGATGTACTTTGCCAAGAACCTGCTTATCAAATGGTTGTTCAGCTCACTAGTCACCACCAATGTTCCCTCTAAGCTGTGGAGTCTTGTGAGCAAAAATTCTACTTTGTGAGCTACTGGCATTAGAGTTGTGAGCGAGCGATTTGGCTGCTGCATAAATGAGTTTGCTCTGGAGCCGTCCTTCCTGAGCTGAGACAAAAGTCTGTGAGCCACCGGCTAAAAAACTGTGAGCTAGCTCACACTAACTCAGCTTAGAGGGAACACTGGTCACCACACCCACCGTCTATAGGATTGCATCCTAGGGTTTTATTCTGATCTTCGACGTGGTCTCTGTGCTTCACACCCATGGGATCTAGTGCACACACGCTGGATCAATCGGTGCTGTAGCAAGCTTTTTTAATGGATTTTCATGCTCAGTGATTTGTTCTTTAAAAACTTTAAAAAAACACCTTTATTTTTCTTCTGAGGGGAATTTACCTCAGGCCTTCGAGCCCCCCCCCCCTCAACTGTTTCCTTCACTTCTCTTCTTATGGAGAAGAAGTGGGGATTTTTCAATAGATGCAAACGTTGTGGTAGCAAACTTGCTCCTCCCGACCGTCAT
This sequence comes from Gekko japonicus, assembly GCF_001447785.1. Taxonomy (NCBI): domain Eukaryota; kingdom Metazoa; phylum Chordata; class Lepidosauria; order Squamata; family Gekkonidae; genus Gekko; species Gekko japonicus. The sequence continues at coordinate 210 of NW_015214956.1, read as the reverse complement.
ACCCTCTCCATCTTTTGCCTTGGAGAGTCTCACAAGCCAGAGTCCTGTCGTCACTGCGCTTGCTTCTCTAACCAAACGAGAAAGAACCGCACTGTGCACCTTAGAGTGGCACTGCTTGAATCGGCCCTTGCTCCTGCCTCAGCGATAGAGGAGAGACCATCTACATTAACAGCTCCGGCACCGAGACCTGTCTCCGATGTCGACCGCCCG
>NW_015214955.1:0-1251 GCF_001447785.1 Gekko japonicus | reverse complement strand
AGCTGCCTTGGCGCCATCTTGTCCTCCTCCCGTAAGCATTAGCATATCCAGCCACACCCCTGACAGCATAGCTCATTAGCATATTAGGCCACACACCCCACGTTACCAGAAGTCTGGTCATCCAGCCACACCCACCTTTTGCTTCTTATTCTGTTTACCTTGTTTGTTGTCAAAACCCAGGGCCTTTTTTGTAGCAGGAACTCCTTTGCATGTTAGGCCACACACCCCTAATGTAGCCAATCCTAATGAGTTTTGGCTGTTGGGTGTGGCCTATTATGCTAATGAGTTCCTGCTGGGCGTGGCCAACTCGGGAGCCAGCCGGAACTCCGTTCCTGTGCGTTCCTGCCCCAAAATAGCCCTGCTTATATTCTTAGTGACAAAAGACTGCAAAAGCATAAGCCGTGATGCACCCGTATGTACTGTTGTATCACGACTCTTTTTGTGTGATTTTATACTGATGTGCACATCAGTAAAACATTAAACAAAAGATATAACCATATGGATGATCACAACAAGATTTCTGTAATGCCTCAGTGACGCAGGGGAGGGTGGCACTCCTGAAATAAGAACACACTCATTGGAACTTTTAAAAAATGGATTAGGAAAACATAAAGACTAACACAGTATGTGGCAGGGGAGGAGCTTTCGTGAGTCACTGCCCACTTCTTCAGATACCCAGAAGCAGTGACTCGCAAAACATCATACCCTGCCACAAACTTTATTAGTCTTTAAAGCGCCACTGGAAACTTGCTCTTACTACCTAGCATGTGAGTGACTGAAGGCCAATGGGACCTCATTTTTGATGCTTGGTGCTCACCTTACATTCCAGTGCATAGTGGGTCCCACTGTGAAGGAATAACTTTTTCAGTGCACCCACATACAGATTTATCCCAGCCTAAACTATGAACTGGATAGCCCAGGCTAATTTGATCTTGTTGGATCTTGGAAATGAAGCAGGATTAGGCCTGGGTAGTATTTGGATGGAAGACCTCCAAGGAATACCAAGATCATGACCCGGAGGCAGGCAATGGCAAACCACCTCTGAATGTCTCTTGCCTTGAAAGTTCTATGGGGTCACCATAAATTAGCTGTAACTTGATGGCAATCCTCCCCAAAGGCCCCCTGAAATCAATAGGGTTAATCTGGAGTTACTTTCCATAAGATTGTACTGCTTGTGTAAGCAGTTAAGTGCTGCCGAAGTGCTTCTATTTTACGGTGACCCTATCAGAGGTCATTTCAGGGGGGATCGCG
>NW_015214954.1:0-1149 GCF_001447785.1 Gekko japonicus | reverse complement strand
CTAGGAATCACTGGAAACTCTATGGTAAATATATATATATATTGTTTTCAGCGGTTCCTAAAAAGGACTCATATCACTTTGGGTTTGCCCTGGAAGTGACATCATGGTGGCAGCCCAACTGCCTTTTTAAAAAAAATCCACTCTTGCTCTGATAAAACAAGAGATGGAAACAGAGACTCCCTGCCCCTGCTGGGGAACTGACAACCATTGCCATGGCCCAATTTTGGGACCGAGTCAACAGCCTCAGAACCAATGAGTTAAGGTATACAGCTTTGCAGTAGCAAAATAAGGGCCATTTGGTACCATCTGACCATTTCTCAAACTTGATATGAACCCCCACCCCACAAGGATCATGGTAGCAGGATATTAGTGAAATGAGGTAGTTATGTTTTGTTTACAACTGATATATAATAGGTGGAAGCCATTTTCTCAAGAATGGTCCATGCCTCAATAAGCTTTCCAGAAGGCTCTCAGCAGTCATAGCCACCTCAAACTGAAGTGGACATGACATGGGAAAAAGTTAGGTACGTGGGGGTATGGAAGAGAGACAAAGAAACCATGCGGTATCGTGAAGTCCTGCCTGAGTCTGGTGGATCCTTGCCAGCTTGGAATGCTGTGTCTCCTCTCACAGGCCTCAAACAGAGAGGGGAGGAGGTTTTCTTCACCCTTGTCCTTTGCCTTTCTCCTGGGACTGCTCCTTGCAATACGTGGTGCAAGAGCTGGCGTATCCTAATCAGCTGATTTACCTTTGGCTAATGGAGAGCCGATCCCTAACCTTGAGAGATGTGACATTGCTTCCAGACTTTTCCCTTTTGGTGGCTGGTACCTCTGGAATTCCCATGAGTTCTGAACAGTTCCTATGGGAAGATGCCACCGTGCCCACCTCTCAGCTGTGACTCATCCTCTTGTTTCTCCATGCCTGGCTCAAGGTTGCCTCCCAGCTGACTGTCAGGCAGCTGGCCAGCAGGCATTACCTTAAAGGTGCAATGTGTATTGCTGCTGAGCAATGTGTGTTGCTGCTGAGTAGACACTGAGAGTGGCTCTTGGGTCCTGTCAGTGTCAGGGAGCCCTGGGGGCCCTCAGGAACTGGACAGGTATATCCAATTAAATTTTCTTGTAGGTTTACCAGGGCTATTTTTGGGCAGGAAC
>NW_015214953.1:0-1165 GCF_001447785.1 Gekko japonicus | reverse complement strand
GAATGCTTTGCACTTATCAGTTCTTAAAATGGAGTCAAGGATGCGTTATCAAACAATGGAGCCTCTGCTGGACACAAAGAAAGAGCAGAAGAGGAAGCTCTGAAGTAATTTCACCTTTCCGACACGTGGGTTCGCAACACAATCAATGCTTGCAGGCTCCTAAGAAGCATTTAATATGTTAATGTAAGTAGTACAGTGCTGTGAATTATTTACAATATGGACTGTTCAGATAACAATCCATTAGTATTGTGTGTGTTTGTGTAGATGGAGGTGGATTGCACCATTGGTCTTTCCCCCCTCCATCTTCAATTGTTATTGTTGCTTCGTTGCACTACAGTTATGAATAAAAGGGCAGAACAAGGGTCTGAGCATAATATTTCTAGGGCTGCTACACACAAAAGATGGCCTACCTTCTAGGGTTGCCCGTCTGGAATTACAACTGATCTGCAGACTACAGAGATAGTTCCCCTGGAGAAAATGGCCGTTTTAGAGGGCAAACCCTACGGCAGGGGTCCCCAACCTTTGTGAGCCTGTGGGCACCTTTGGTGCAGCCACAAAATGGCTGCCATAAAATGGCTGCTTCAGGAGGCCGAGACAGACACAAAATGGCTGCCGCAGCTTACATCTCACTATTAAGATCCCTGAACTGTGGTGGCAGCTGCTGCCAAAGCAATGTTTTTTAAAAATCTGCACAACTAATCAAATCTCCAGTTGGCCAATATATTCCATTCTTCTCTGGGTTGCTTTCCATCTTTTTTTGGATCTCATTTGTGGTGATTTTTTTTAACACTTAAACATCATACTGCAATTTATTTATTTATTTACTTACTTACTTCATTCAAACCCTGTCCTTCCCCCCAATGGGCTTATATCATTCTCCTCTCCTCCATTTTACCTCACAAATAACCCTGTGAGGTAGATTCAGGTGGGGTAGCCATGTTGATCTGAAGCACCTTTAAGACCAACAAAGTTTAATTCTGGGTATAAACTGCCGTGTGCGCTGTCGTATACCCAGAATGAAACTTTGTTGGTCTTAAAGGTGCCACTGGACTCAAACTCGGGTCCTGTGAGGTAGGTTAGGCTAAGATTATATAACTGTCACAAAGTCATCCAGCAAGCCTCTGTGACAGATAGGAGATTTGTAATGTATTCAGATGCTGCCTGA
>NW_015214952.1:0-1178 GCF_001447785.1 Gekko japonicus | reverse complement strand
GGTTGGGAAATTCTTGGAGAGTTTGGGGGGTGTGTGGCCTAGGGGATGACAGGATTTAGGGAGGGGAGGGAGATCAGCAGGGTACAACCCCATAGAGTTGACCCTCCAAGGCAGCCATCTTCTCCAGGGGAATTGATCTTGGATGTCTGGAGCTCAACTGTAATCAGTGTTCCCTCTAAGCTGTGGAGTCTTGTGAGCAAAACCTCTACTTTGGGAGCTGCTGGCCTTAAAGTGGTGAGTGAGCGATTTGGCTGCTGCACACACTAGTTTGCTCTGGAACCATTTTTCCTGAGCGAAGACAAAAATGGGTGAGCCGGAGGCTAAAAAACGGTGAGCTAGGCTCACACTAACTCAGCTTAGAGGGAACACTGATTGTAATCACAGGAGATCTCCAGGTGCCACCTGGAGGCTGGCAACCTTACTGTATGGACACAACTGAGTTTCCTAAAACCAATAGAAAGGCCTTGGAAAATATAAAGCAGGTCATTGCCTGAGAGCCTAGAGATGTCTTTATGGGGTACCAAAACGATGCGAGACTATTAGCCAAGTCGATCTCCCAAGAAGTGAGATAATATAACTTGGGTGCCAAAGCTGAAAAGGCCCTGTCACTGCTACCAGTTCTCAACTACGATTGCTCACCTCCAAGTGGGGCCTGGAGATCTCAGAATTACAAAGGATTCCCAGGCTACAGAGATCAATTCCCCAAGAGAAAGGGCCTGCTTCTGAGAATGGACTCTATGACGTAACTTCCTCTCCTCAAACCTCACTGTACTGGCCCAGCCCTCCCAGGGAGTGGGTGTCACAGCCAATGTTCCCTCTAAGCTGAGTTAGTGTGAGCTCGCTCATGCATTTTTGCTTTAGCTCAGGATGGCTCCAGAGCAAACTGATTTATGCAGGAACCAAATTGCTTGCTCACAACTTTCATTCCAGTAGCTCACAAGGTAGAACTTTTGCTCACAAGACTCCACAGCTTAGAGGGAGCCTTGGTCACAGCAAGGATGGGGGGGGGAGAGAGAGAGAGAGAGAGATCAGCGCCCTGTCCAAAGTCAGAGTTTCCAGAGAACAGGTTTAACAAAGTCCAGTCTAGGGTTTCCAGAAAAGCAAGCTGTCAGTTCAAGATTGCCAAGTTTGGAGTAGTGGTTAAAGTGGTTACTCTGGGAGAACTGGGTTTGATTCCC
>NW_015214951.1:0-1113 GCF_001447785.1 Gekko japonicus | reverse complement strand
AACAAATTATTTTGTAGTAGTAGTAATTAATGTTTTTTTTGTGTGGTATTATTTTGTATTTGGCAAAAGCTCCAAGAAAAAAAAAGTGAAAGATCATCAATCAATTGGACAAGAATATTAACTTCATGTTATGAGGAATGCCCCTTTTCTTTTAAATAAAACCCTTTCTGATTTGTTAACATCTCTTTAAAAAAATTATATAAAGCTGTGAGTTCTGAAGCGCCTCCTGACCATTGACAAAGGCCATTGACAAAGGCCACCACTCCTTTCCCTCCCAGCTTCTGAGAATTCATGAGCTAGATGATAATGCTGAATTCCATAACACCTGCATTTGGATGGTATAATTACTATGTAATTACAAAAGCAGTAGCTATGGCAAGAGGCAACTAGTGCCACATCAGGTTCCAAACTAATCATTCATTGCTTCTTCAAAGTGCGCTTAGCTCAGTTAAAAAAATTAATTCAATTCTTTGCTCCTACCTCCGTTCAATCAAGTCCCTATTGTGCAATTTAAACTCCCAGATATTTCAGGAAGCCACAAAGGAATTACTAATGATGGGGTTTAGTGTAATGAATAATATATTGCATTTACTACCCAAAGAAATCACCATGGTGATAAGCGTTGTGTAAAAAAGTAAGACACACAGTGTCACGTATCTTGCAATTATGCCGTGGATATTGTTTTATACTATATTGATTACCATAAACAGCTTTTTGATGAAAATGCCAACAAAGTAATGCACTAAAATTAAAATGACCCAATTGATACTCTAAGCCTGTGCTACAATGAATAGCACTGCAGTCATTGCCAAACAATTACAACAGACTCTCTATAATAGGACTGGGAACCCCCAAGCAGATATTTTAAAAAATGGAACACCAGACCATTTTTCTTGGTGTGTAGGGCCATTCTGCCACCAAAACAAGCCTCTAAGGTACTATCAATGCTGACAGTGTGAGAGAAAATGAGCATGGCTTGTGCAAGGAACTGCTGGATCAGATCAATGGTCCATCTAAATTCAGCATACTATTTCACACTGCAGCCAACCAGTTGCCTAGAAAGCCAAAAGACAGACCTTCCCCAATGTTGCCTCTTGGCACTAGTATTCAGAG
>NW_015214950.1:0-1319 GCF_001447785.1 Gekko japonicus | reverse complement strand
AGCTTAGAGGGAACACTGGTTGGGGGGGAGGCTTTTTGAGAAACTAATTAAAGCCAATCTTTCAGACGATGTTCTGATGAACCTTAGTATCTTGGTGCCTTGCATGGTTGCATTCAGCATCTGTCAAGGGTCAAAGGGCCACTTCCCATACCACTAACAGCATGTGGTTTCTGCTACATGTGCAAAGTCATTTTGCCTTTCACCATCTCACCACAGTTTGGGCTGCCGTATGTGGTACTTTTCCTCGCCATCACTGAATGTGACTTGGGGCAGCGTGCAGTTAACCCAACTAGTGAAAGGACACTCCATGTAAGGGCTTGGTAGGCACCCTACAGGTGCACATGGCGAACCAATGCCTTTTAAACTGTGTATCAGAGGATCTGTGCCCCCTCTGTCTGACCCTATAGCCATTCTTTGAGGGCTTTCCCCTCCTGCCTAGAAGTTAAGCTGTATCTGTCCTTGAAGTCAGCAGTGTTTGTTGAACTGGAACTCTTAGCAGCCACTACCAGAAGCCAACGTTCCCTCTAAGCTGTGGAGTTAAAAATTCTACTTGGTGAGCTACTGGCATTAAAGTTGTGAGCGAGCGATTCGGCTACTGCATAAATCAGTTTGCTCTGGAGCCCTCCTTCCTGAGCGAAGACAAGAATGTGTGAGCTAGAGGCTAAAAAACAGTGAGCTAGCTCATGCTAACTCAGCTTAGAGGGAACACTGCCAGAAGCCCTGCAGACTGTACTCTGTGCTTCAAGGAACACACTGCGGCTGCAGTACCAGCCCGACTACCAACTGAGGAGCCGTCCACTCTGAGGACTAATCCTTTGCTGCGGTCAGACGTGCCTTTTGGCATGGTTGGGAAGTTCTCCTATCTCATCCGTTGGTATTTGGCATGGAGTTGCTCAATCACACATTTGGTGTAGTGGTTAAGTGTGCGGACTCTAATCTGGGAGAACCGGGTTTGATTCCCCACTCCTCCACTTGCACCTGCTGATGTGACCTTGGGTCAGTCACAAGCTCTGGGACAGCTGTCCTTGAAAAAGAGCAGTTTGTGTCAGAGTTCTCTCAGCCCCACCCACCTCACAGGGTGTCTGTTGTGGGGAGGGGAAGGGAAAGGAAAGGAGTTTGTAAGCCGCTCTGAGACTCCTTCGGGTAGTGAAGGGCGGGGTATAAATCCAATCTCTTCTTCTTCTCTCATCCTGTTTCACTGCAATCAGATGGCGTGGATAGGCGGGTTGGTTTGGGGGTTTTGCCTAATTTTTGCACATACGCATAAATGGCGGTGCAGGTTTTTGCACATGTGCTTTTCAGCTTCCAGGAATCAAGTC
>NW_015214949.1:0-1159 GCF_001447785.1 Gekko japonicus | reverse complement strand
AAATCTTCCTTCCAACCAGTTCTGTGTGGCTCAGGTGCATATGAATGGCGAGAACGAAACCCCACAGCCAAATGCCACAGAACGAGCCGGAAGCGGTATAGCTGGAGAACCCCAGTCTTGGATTTCGCATTCCCGTGTTTGTTTGGTTTTTTTTGGGGGGGGGCCCTTCGCTTGTCTGGCGTCCCCTAATGCAGACGGGCTCAAACTGTCACCAAGTGAACCCACCAGCTGGGTAAGAGCCCCACTTGGGATTCATGTATGCCTGTTTTGGCTGACGGGATCCTGCGGGAACCGCAGGCTGCAACACACAAGGGTGAGATGCATTCCGCACGGTGAACTGCACCGCTGCAGATCTGCACAAACGCGTCTCCCAAACTACGGGAGGAGAAAAGCAGTCTAAGCTAAACTCCCTGATACCCGGAGGTTTGGGGGAAACGGTAACTAGGCAGAGGCCGGGTTCTCCGAGATGACACTCATCAGCGCTTAGGATGAAATGAAATACAATTTCTCCACTGTATTTAACAATGTTATTTTGTAATAGCTAATAACACATCCACACTGTTACATATCCTGTCTTTCATATGCACACCCAAAATACAGGGGGGGGAAAGTGGGTTCAAAAGTACAGAAAATCTACTATTCATAGTGTCTTATCCTGGGCATACAAACAGATTCTCCAGTAAAATGGATGAGGATACGTTCTAGTATTTGAAATCATGGCATGGAATAATATCACGTGAAGACACGACGAAGAGTAGATTTTCAAGCGAGACTACCGCGGTGCTTCAGTATGTTCGGATGAAGTTGCGAACGAAACGAAAATCAACTCCGGGGATTTTCGTCAACCCCCCCACCCCCCCCCCCCCCCGTATTTGGGGTGCGCATATGAAAGACAGGATATGTAACAGGGTGGATGTGTTATTAGCGATTATAAAATAACACTGTTAAATACAGTGGAGAAATGGTCTTTCGTGTCGGCCTGTTTTCCGGTTTACTAGTTATCTTGGGCTGTTGCCATTTATATTACCGGGTTCTCCAAGACGGCAGCATCCCCCGTTTCTTGCTGAGCGCACACACAGGGACCAGCGGAGGGACGACACGGAGTACATTCTTCCGGGGAACAGGCCTCGGATTCCGGTGTGAGGACCAAGTCTGGAGA
>NW_015214948.1:0-1110 GCF_001447785.1 Gekko japonicus | reverse complement strand
GGACTCCACTGGCCAGAAGCAGTTAAAGGGACTCCAGTGGCCAGCAGCTGCCCCTCTCCCTCCCCTCTTGCAAGATTTAAAGGGCTCTCCACCAGATCGGCGGGCCTTTTACATCTCACAGCAGGTTAGGGAGAGGGATGGCCACCAGGGATTGTTCTTGGGGGTGAGGTTTGGAATGGGGATGTTCCCAATGTGACATCATCACATTGGGGATGCCCCTCCAGGAACACCCCCCAAAGTCCCCCACTGGGGCTGAAGAGGGACCTGGCAACCCTAATTGAATGAGTAGGGACATATAGAGAGGGTTAAGGTTGTAGGGAGGACCAATGAAGAAAAGATTCAACAAGCAAGAACTGGATAATAGACCCCTCCTTTCATTGGGCACTACTGGTACCTACATCAGGTGTGCCCCTTATTGTCATTGTGGGCCCAAAACATTTTATGAATGGGTCTTGCCTCTGAGTGAGCAGACCAATCTTCTCAAACTATTCTGTTTCAGTGTATTTCATGCATGTGCTTTGTACGTTTCTTCTACTGGTTATTGTTCACATTATAAACATGGTTCTCATATGTATCATGTGAACACTGCATCCATCCAATGCTTTTATGTCACCCAGTGTCACTTTAGATGCAGTGCTTTTACATGGAGTCAAGTTGTCACCCACGTCAAGCCATCACACTCAAGAAGTGAGAAACAGAGATGCATAAGCCCTTTATCTGTAAGCAACATTACCAAATGTGGTCATTCACATCCTGTTTAGCAATAAATTATATACATATTAATTATGGTGATTTTCTGAACTGTCCAGTTACTGGATAGCAGCAATAGCAGTGAAGGAGTTATCCTGAGAAGACATTAGGAAAGATCCAGAAGATATTCTTTTAAAAAAACCAGGACCAGAATATCTACATGTTTTGAAAGTGTCCTGTATGGTTTATGAAGGGGGGACTTGTCATATCACATACAGAGTGTTTTTGTATGTGGCCTATTTCAAATATTATGGAAATTTGAGGAACATTTGAGGAACATTTATACATGTCTCAGGAACCATGCTGTTTGAAAATGACATGCAACCTGAATCAACCATTCCCATGAATTGTTCCCATGCC
>NW_015214947.1:0-1204 GCF_001447785.1 Gekko japonicus | reverse complement strand
TCCTGCAGGAAATGACCCCTGATTTTACTCATCATTAAGTTCTTGTTCCTTTGGTGGGTTTTCCCTGCTCCACACGTTTTGCTCCTTCTAGTGGTCAATTGGACATAAAACAGGTTTATTTCCTTGGTATCTCCCTGCAGATTTAAACTTGTTTTATGTTGGATAGAGCACCAGAGGGAACAAATGTGTGGAAGATGGGGAAAACCCTAGAAGAAACGGGACCTTAACAACGAGTAAAATGAAAAGGTGGAAAAGCCCGCAGTCTCTCTCCGTCTCCCCATACTTTCATAGCCCCAGTCAACACTCCCTCTAAGCCGGGGAGTCCTGCGAGCAAAAATTCTGCTTTGTGAGCTACTGGTATTAAAGTTGTGAGCGATTTGGCTACTGCATAAATTAGTTTGCTCTGTGTGAGCCAGAGGCTTAAAAACTGTGAGCTCAAGTTGTTAAGACATTGAACTGCAGGCAGTTCGAGACCCGGGTGTGCCGCATGATGGAGTGAGCTCCCGTCTCTGGTTCCAGCTCCTGCCAACCTAGCAGTTCGAAAGCAAGAAGTTACAAGTAGATAAATAGGTATTGCTTCAGTGAGAAGGAAACGGTGTTCTGTGCACCTTGGCATTTAGTCATGCCGGCCACATGATCACAGAAACGTCTTCGGACGGCGCTGGCTCTTCGGCTTGGAAACGGAGATGAGCACCGCAACCCTAGAGTTGGTTTCAACTGGCTTTCGAGCAAGGGAAACCTAGCTCACACTAACTCAGCTTAGAGGGAACACTGGCTCCAATCCCACATGACTTTTGTTCATGCTGGACTCCAGCACAGCCCCTTTTGGTGGTCAAAGGGAACCCCTCCTCCTCTCTTCACTAGCAGAAAAGCTAGTGGATCTAGCTTGGATCTAGCCCAGTACTTGGTAGGTTTTTTTGGGGGGGGGGGATTCAGGGATCGTCTCCAATCATGAACGCCTGACGCACAGGAAAGTCTTTCGTAGTTTTAAGGTACAAATGCGGGATTTGTTAGAATGCTGGCTCACTGGCCCTCAAAGTCTCCTCACTAACCAGTGGGTCTGGGGAGAAACATTTCTTCTGTTCCTAATTTCAGCCGGACTTCTCCAACGATTTCTTGCCTCCCCCTAGACCAAGGGTGTCAAACATGTGGCCCGAGGACCGCATCAGCCTCCAGGGGGCTTTTATCAGGCCCACAGTGGAAC
>NW_015214946.1:0-1264 GCF_001447785.1 Gekko japonicus | reverse complement strand
AACATAAGCTCATATCGTTACATGTATGTCTGAACATAGGTGCCTGGGCAAATTAGAGTTTGTTTCCTCCCCACAAACTGGGATTGTAAAGTGGGATTCAAGCAAGGTTTAGAATCCCAGACTGTGTATGGGAGATGGGAACAACTTCCCATATGGCCAGGTGCTTGTGTTTAGACATCATGTTGGAGTTTAATTCAAGGGTTCCCAAACCGGGAAGCCTTCCATCAATCCCTGTGCTCAGGAAAATGAGAGAGAAGGGAGAGGAGTCACACAGACATATCAACAAGTTGTGTTCATGCCCATCATGGACAAACCTGTTTGACATCTGAATGCAGCCCCCCAGTTAAGATCTGCCTCTCAAGCCCTCCTCTCTGTGCTTCAGAAGTGAAGTGGGTGGGCAATCAGAGACAGGGCTTTTTCAGTAGTGGCACCCCATCCGTGGAATGCCCCTCCCCTTGAGGCTCCCTTGGTGATGCCTGTGCTTCTTTCTTTAAGGCACCAGACCAGAACATTTGTGTTCAGCCAAGCTTTCAATGAAGGGGTGAGTTTTTAACAGTATTTTAGTGTGGAAACTGTTGTTTCAACCAGTCTGTGGTCTGTTTTTTAATGATCTACATTTTTATGTAGGACTGGGGCTTTTATAATCCTGCCTACTTTCTAAAAATACTTGATGGGGAAGAAGAAGAAAAAGAGGAGGAGGAGGAGGAGGAGGAGGAGCAAGATTTATATCAACTCTGAGGAGAGCAGTTGGCAGGCACCACTTTGAGGACTCCTGCTATAGTCTCGATAGCATAAAAGGTAAAGGTTCCCTTGCTCAAAAGCCAGTCGAATCCAACTCTAGGGTTACAGTGCTCATCTCCGTTTCAAAGCTGAAGAGCCAGCACTGTCCGAAGACATTTCCGTGGTCATGTGGCCAGCATGACTAAACACCAAGGCGCATGGAATGCTGTTACCTTCCCACTGAAGTGGTACCTATTTATCTACTTGCAATTTCTTGCTTTTGAACTGCTAGGTTGGCAGGAGCTGGAACTAGAGACAGGAGCTCACTCCATCATGCGGCACACTCGGGTCTCGAACTGCTGAACTACTGACCTTCCACAGCCTGCAGTTCAGCATCTTAACCACTTGAGCCACCGCAGCTCCCTCTATGGCATACCATAAGAGAAATAGAAGTTTTGGTGCATCCACTGTCTGTAGGCACTCTAAGACTTCCATCTAGACTCTGTGGTTCCTGAAGGGGAACTGACCCCTGTAGTCTGGAGAT
>NW_015214945.1:0-1152 GCF_001447785.1 Gekko japonicus | reverse complement strand
CAGCATGCAGGATCAGAGGATGATATTCAACACTAGCCAGTTTTACAAGCTACAGTGGACACACATACAATTTGTTTACAGTGTATACTTGATTTTTTCTTTAAATTCACATTGTGTAATTCTCATGTTACAATCAGCACATGTACAGCTGAACATGTGACTGCAACCACACATCTATTGAGGTACTGGCACCTGATTTCATTGAAAAAGGTAACACACATTGGCTTTTTCTTAACAACAGATGTACACATAGGATATACACGTGGTCACTGCAACTTGTGAACAGGGTTACAGAGAGAGTTCCCTCTGCAGGCACCTGGACAGATAAGCTGTGTCTAGTTTAGGCAGCTCATATTATTATTGTTGTTGTTGTTGTTATATTGTATATATATGCTTTTGCAGGGCTCTGGGCGATGTACAAGCCCAAATAAAAAAAGATAAAATCAGTTGAAATGTTAGTAGAACATTAAAGACAATCAGATGGCAAATAATCAATCCCCGTTCCAATTCCCATGGCTAGCTACTTCATTGACAGGGGGGGAAAGGGCAAAATAGATGAAAACAACAGAGAACAAGAAGGGTACCAGCCAAGATGGAACCATTGCTGTCCTCAACCAAAAAGCATGGTGGAACATCTCTGCCTTGCAGGCCCTGCGGAATTGCATCAGATCCCGCAAGGTCCTGATTGAATTTGGCAGAGAGTTCCACGGGTTGGGGCCAGGGCCAAAAGGTCATGGCCCTGGTCAAGGACAGCCAGATGTCTTTAGGGCTGGGGATCACCAGCAGATTGCTGTCTAAAGAGTGAATATTGCATAGATTACCATGGCCAGATCAGGGCATGACAGGAAAGGGGCCAGTTGCCAAGCTTGGTGTAGGTGAAAAAACACTAGCTTGGCAGTCTGAGCAACCTGGACCTCCATACTTAAGGAGGAATACAAAATCACTCCCAAGCGCCTGATGGATTAGTCAATGGCTTCTCCATCAAGAGATAGTAATCTGTGCTCCAATCCTGAAGGGGCCCCCCCACAAGCCACAGAACCTCTGTCTTTGTTGGATTCAATTTCAGCCTATTTTGTTTCAACCATCCAACCTCACTCTGTTTCATCCACCCAACTTCCAAACTAATGGCCAGATTTAACAGATATACCTGGG
>NW_015214944.1:0-1183 GCF_001447785.1 Gekko japonicus | reverse complement strand
TGTAGGTTTCTCCCCAAGGCAGCAATCCCATCCGGGTCTGCAGACTTCAGCACTACGTCGGTCTGCTGGACAGCTCCAAGTTGATTTCAGCACTGATCAGCTCAGAGGCCCTCCGTTGTCAATCTCCAGCTAGGGGATTACAGGAGATAGCAACCCAGAACTTGTCCTGGTTCCTCACTTCAGCAATGTTGATGAGAAACAGCTCTTCCTCCAGGGAGCAATGTTCACCTCCCTTATCCATGTCCAAAATTCCTAGCTAACACTTTTTAAAATAACAAAACTTCTCTCACAGTCTAATGCATGCTCTGCACACAGGGTAATGCACCCACGATTTTTGCAACTGAATTCCAGTTCATAGATCCCACCGCTTCCACCATGTGTAGGTTTTTGGACTGCTCATGAGAGAACAGCTCTGAGAGAACTTGTGACTGACCCAAGGTCACACCAGCAGCTGCATATGGAGGAGTGGGGAATCAAACCTGGTTCTCCCAGATTAGAGTCTGTTCTCCTAACCACTACATCAAACTCTTATAAATCAGGCCATCTACCATCACCTGTTAAAGTGTCACAGGAGACATTGGATTACTTGTGTTTAATGCCATCTTGTTTTAACTGATTAATTGTTTAACTGATTTTAACTGATTAATTGTTTTTATATCTTGGTTCTTATCATTTTTATTATGCTGTCAGCCTCCCAGAGCCTGCTCGTGGGGTAGGGCAGGATACAAGCTTAATAATGTATGGAAGGGTTTTATATATAGTTGTTGTGCTTGTATCAGTGGCAGCCCCAATGACAATTCAGCAAAGCTTATGACCCTGCCCATGACCCAGCAGCCATGTGTGGTGATCCTCTACAAGCTTCATTAGGGTTGCCAGCCTCCAGGTGGCACCTGGAGATTGACAGCTATTACAGTTGATCTCCAGACAACCAAGATGCATTCCCCTGGAGAAAATGGCTACTTTGGAGGGTGAACTCTGTGGCATTAGATCCTGCCGAGGTCCCTCCCCTCTTCAAACCCCAACCTCTGCAGGCTCCATTCACAGAATCTCCAGTTATTTCCCAAACCAGAGCTGGCAAGCCTCAGCTTAATATGCCTCCAGTTCTTTCTGGAAGGTATCAAGTTCTTTCTGGAAGGTATCAAGCATTTGGCAGTCCAAATACATGTCTATGTCAGGGTCGTTA
>NW_015214943.1:0-1168 GCF_001447785.1 Gekko japonicus | reverse complement strand
TAGGTTATTGTTTAGTTGGATCAGATTTATCAAATTTTAATTTCCCCTTGCCTCTCTTTTTAATCACTCTTAGTTGTTAGTCTACCTTTAAGGGACTCTGTCTTGGCTTTTGGTTCAAGCTATGGCTTGTGTTTCAAGCTACTTTTATTTATACGTTTATTGAATAATGTCTCTTTAACATTACTTTATTTTGGACCCTAATTGTTCCTTCTGTCCCTCACGTGTGTATAACTTCTGTGGTATTTACTTCAAGCTCTTCCACCCCAGTGACCTAATTGTCTCTGTCTTTTTATAAACAAGCGTCTCTTTTTTTTTTTCCTTTCCCTCTCTCGTTCGCTTCCGGGTTTCACGTTTACTCCTGGCTCTCCCTCTGCATCGTCAGCGTCTGTATCTGCGTCTTTCCGCTGCTTCCTTTCAGCTCTCGGCCGTCCCTCCGCTCTATGCTCCTCCTCCGGGTCTGCCTCCACCTTCTTCTATACGCCTCTGTCACGCCTCCCTCTCCGCGCCGATCTGTGACGTCACCTCGCCTCCGCGTCTCCTCGTCGCAGCCGGGATTGGGAAGAAACGCCTCGTCACCCAGGAACTCTCTCCTCCTTCGTCTTAAAGGGACCGGCTCACTCTGCAAACTGGAGATAAATAAATAGGTTATGTAATATTTATTTTTCCAAACGTTTTGCGCATAACCAGTTTCCGTTTCTCTCTGTGTGCGTTCTATCAGTAGCCGCTTTGTTTTAAACTCTAACCCCTTCCACTCCTTGCGCCCACACTGCCTCCCAGCATTGCATGAACAGGGAAATGCAGCCATGTGTGCAGTCCTCTGTTTCTAATGTCAGGATTTTAAAAAATCCAATCATTGTTATGCTTCTTTTACCAACTCAGAGTCTTCCAAGCTGGATAAATAAATCCCCACTGAGTCATGAAGCTCATTGGTTGACCTTGGACCCGTCACACTTTTTCAATGTATCCTACCTTACAGGGTTGTTGTGGAGATTAAAAAGGAGGAGTGGGCAGCCACTCTATTTATTTATTTATTTCATTTGTTGCATTTATACCCCACCCTTCCCACAGGCGGGCTCAGGGCGGGTAGCACCAGAAGGATTGCATCATACAAAGCAGACACTTAAAACATTCAACTAAAAACATTTTTCACTGGAGCTGCCAAGAATCA
>NW_015214942.1:0-1004 GCF_001447785.1 Gekko japonicus | reverse complement strand
GGCTAATGCTCCATGTGACTGCAGCCCCTGATAAGCAGTGCCACACACACACACACACTTGTCCATAACTGGTGAAGAATCGAGAACCCAGGTGGGGCAAGTTGGTTCAGGGCAACAGTTTCATCCTCCCTCACTCAGGTCTCGGTAATGCAAGCCAGGTCTACCTGTTGCTCAGCGAGATAGTCTCACAGAACCAAGATCTTGTTATTAATAGACTTGGCATTGCACAACACCAGTGCCAGAGAAGGGTACTGTTAACCACACAGACCTTCTTTTAGACTTGGCAGTGCCTTCCCTCACCTGTGAAATGCATTCTATTTAGGCTTCAATCTTTAAATAAATAAATAAATGTTTATCTGTACCCTGCCCTTTGATGGAAAGGCTCAGTGTGATGCTTCAGCCTCACAACCTCTTCATGAAAACAGGTTAAGCGACTGACTTGTGGAAAAGGCCACTTCCAGAGCTTCAGTGCAGGTCTTTGAGCCAGGCTTCTCCAGTTCCAATTATGTGTGTTTTGCCTAGGAGACTTGTGAACCTAGTGAGGAGGGATGTGTACACCATATTTGTTTTCAGGTTATTTTTCCGGATCATTTCTGTATCCCTCCTGTAAACACAACAAAGGTTACACTCCTAAGAACATTTTCCGGGAAGCAAGCCTCACAGACTAACATAGAATTTGCTTCCACATAGACCTACTTAGGACAGCTCCCTGTATGACCTTAAAACACACAGCTTCCTTGGCAGCACTGCACTTTTTAATTTAAATCTCAATATTTCCTAGAGTGGGCCTTACACCCTGAGTGGTCTGCTCAATCCGAAATAAGGAGCCTGCCCACCCAGCATCTCCATATGCCCCACTGCACGCAGGGGCATTTCCATCCTGTCCTGCGACTGCGAGGTATTTTTAATGGAATGGGAATGGGAGGGCGTAGGGCGCGGCCCCCTTCCCCGCAACTGCTGGAGGCCGAGGGATTCTGCCTGCCTGAATGAGCAGGCACCTCGCC
>NW_015214941.1:0-1211 GCF_001447785.1 Gekko japonicus | reverse complement strand
TTATGGCAGAAATTGACAAAATAACAAGATTTTTTTGAAGAATGGAAGACTATTTAGAGAAAAACTGGAATGTGAAACAAAATTTATTGTATTTAGAACAATACTGATATAGAGAGATGTTATCTTGTAACTCGAAATAGAATTGTGAAACAAATATAAGAGTGTAAAAGAAAGAAGGGTAGAGCACTGCGGGAAGCCACTAGTAGGGGAGGGAAGGAGGGGGAACATGGGTATTTGTCAACTGAAAGTAAATGTTAAATGTGTTATTATATCCAAAATAAAAGTTTTGTGGGGGAAAAAAGATTTATGACATGTTGGTATGTAACACCTAAAAAGATTTATTACATTTCACCTACTCAATCGTCTCAGTGCTGGAAAAAATGCCTCCAAGTGGGAGATTTCTCCCACTGCTGGTGGAAATGTGAAATAATACAGACATTTTGGAAAAGAATATTAAAAATTATTCAGGAGATCACCAAAATGCAAGTACCTTTAGAACTAGAAGTTTTACTTTTAGCTCAAATACTTTGGCCACCAATGAGAAGGGAGCACTCACTGGAAAAGACCCTGATGCTGAGAAAGATTGAAGGTCAAAGAAGACGGGGACGGCAAAGGATGAGATGGTTAGACAGTGTCATAGATGCAACGAACATGAAATTGAGCAAACTTCAGAGGATGGCAGAAGACAGGAGGGCCTGGCGTGATCTGGTCCATGGGGTCGCAAAGAGTCAGACTCGACTGTGCAACTGAACAACAACAAAGAACTCTGTGAGTTTGTGGACTCTGTGGGTTTGTGAGAGGCGCTGGAGGTAGTGGTTTATATTGTCAAGGAGTGTTTTGATTATTTCTAGTTGTTGTTTTGCTCTTTTCTTGCCATTTTCTTTGTTTGGTTTGATTTTTAGTTAGATCGTGATAGTTGTTTTGCATTTTAAATTTTATTCCTTTTTATTTGTTTGTTTTATTCTGATTATAGTTGTTTTGCATTTTAAATGTTATTCCTTTTTACTATTTAAGTTTCTTATTGTTTTATTTGCTTACCTTATATATAGTTTTTTTCCTGGCTTTTCAAAGTGTAAATAGTAGATATCGGCATTTGTTTTTCAGTGTTTTAATCACTCGTTTTTGCATTTTACTAGTTTGTTAGGAAATATAAGTGTTCTTCTTTTTTGGGTGTGGTTTGGTTTTTTTATTATTTTTAGAGCTAGGAGTGT
>NW_015214940.1:0-1409 GCF_001447785.1 Gekko japonicus | reverse complement strand
TTCCGACTTGTATCTGTTAAAGTGAGCTGGGACTCTGGAAAGCTCATAACCCAAAAATCTCTCTGGTCTCTAAGGCGCTAGTGGACTCGAATCAGCTGTCCTACTGCAGAACAACATGGCTTCCCCCAGAAACACCCTTCAAGGGGCAGTAAAGTGGCAAACCCCCCTGCCCGGTCTCTAAGGTGCTACTGGACTCAAATCAGCTGTCCTACTGCAGAAAAACATGGCTTCCCCCAGAAACACCCTTCAAGGGGCAGTAAAGTGGCAAACCCTCCTGCCCCTTGAAGAAGAGTTGGTTTTATACCCCACTATTCACTACCCAATGTTGGATCAGGCCAAAGGCCCATCCAGTCCAACACTCTGTGTCACACAGTGGCCAGAAATACCAGTGCCATCAGGAGGTCCAGCAGTGGGGCCGAAGGAGTTGGAGCGGCTTGCAATCACCTTACCTTCCCCTCTCCACAACAGACATCTGTGAGGTAGGTGGGGCTGAGAGAGCTCTTTCGAGAACTGCTCTTTCAAGAACAGCTCTGAAAGAACTTGTGACTGACCCAAGATCACACAGCTGACTGCACGTGAAGGAGGAATGGGGAATCGAAACCGGTTCTCCAGATTAGAGTCCTCAGTTTTCATGCTATACTTTCGAATGAGTGAAGTTCTTTTGTACAATCCAGTTTTTCTCACTCAGAGAGACAAAATATTCCATGAGGAGATTTTTCAATGCTCCTCCAAATTTTCCGATTTTTCCATTAGAAAAGTTTGAAAAAACTTCAGAACCCAACCTCTTAGTTCACCTTTCTCTGCTCAGCAGTCTCAAGGCATGTTACAATGCTATTAAAAAGTAATATAAAATCATCAGCACCAATCCAAGCCCAACTTTAGGTGTGGATTGATCTTGGGGGGAAAGAAACCCCACTCACCACTGGTGTTTTTTGTTCCGAAAGCTTGGCTGATATTCTGGCAGCGTAATTCCTGGCTGATGAATCCAAGAATTCACTTGTCGTGGACCCCTGGGCTACACCATCGTTGCCTTTGACGGTGGCTGCCGTTTTTTTGTCTGCCGTTTTTTCAGGAGCTAAGAAAGAAGAAATAACGTTGCCCAGGCTGAGAAATGAGGTTAATGGCATCACTAGCCCACAAAAATCTCTGTGGTCCATTCATCATTTGTGCTTCCACTGTGGATATGAGCTGCATTAGAACATCAGAGAAGCATCACTGCCCCAGACATAAGAAGATAAGAGAAGCCCGTGTTGGACCAGGCCAGTGGCTCATCCAGTCCAACACTCTGTGTTACACAGTGGCCCAAACCCAGGTGCCATCAGGAGGTCCACCAGCGGGGCCAGAACTCCAGAAGCCCTCCCACTGTTGTCCCCAAACCATCAAGAAGACAGAGCAACACTGCCCCAGAC
>NW_015214939.1:0-1251 GCF_001447785.1 Gekko japonicus | reverse complement strand
ACACACATTACAGCTAGCCGGGGCTTCATTTGTGGGCTGCTGCTTCCAGATCATTTTTCCCAGGGAGGAGGTAGGGACACACCTGAATCACATGAAACTCACTAGCCCACCAGTTCCTTAAGAGGCTTCCCTTTGAGTAACCCTAAACCTAAGCCCAGGCTATACCACACTTGGGGGCAGTGATCAAGCGGATTCATGAACAGCTCGTCTGAAGGGGGTTAAGAGAGCAGCACAGGACATGGCTGCTCAGAAGCCTACTCTGATTGAATCAGAGCCAGTTCGGTGTGGTGGTTAGGAGTGCATATGAGAACCAGGTTTGATTCCCCACGCCTCCACATGCAGCTGCTGGTGTGACCTTGGGTCAGTCATGGTCTCTCAGAGCTGTTCCCTCAAGGGCAGTTCTCTCAGAGCTCTCTCAGCCCCACCTACCTCACAGGGTGTCTGTTGTGGGGTGGAGAAGGGAAAGGTGAGTGTAAGCCACGCTGAGACTCCTTTGAGTAGTGAAGGGCAGGGTATAAATCCAACTTCCTCCTTCTTGGCTTACTCTCAGGAAAGTGTCTTTAGGATTGCACTGAGGGAGATGGCAGTGGTAGTCTGTTGGTTGGAACCAAGCTGTCAAGTGCTCTTGTTACTCAGATTATTGAGTGAGCCTAAGCGTTTAGTGAGGGTTACCAATTCTGAGTTGGAACATAAGAACATAAGAGAATCCAATGCGGGATCAGAAGAATGGGCCATCCAGTCCAACACTCTGTCACACAGTGGCCAAAAATACCAGGTGCCATCAGGAGGACCACCAGTGGGGCCAGGACACTAGAAGCCTTCCCACTGTTGCCCCCACCCCCAAGCACCAAGAATACAGAGCATCCCTTGCCCCCAGAGTCCCTATCTATACCTTGTGGCTAATTGCCTCCGATGGACCTCTGCTCCATATGTTTATCCAATTCCCTCTTGAAGCCGTCCATGCTCGTAGCCAACGCCACCTCCTGTGGCAGTGAATCCCATGTGTTAATCACTCTTTGGGTGAAGAAGGACTTCCTTTTATCCGTTCTAACCCAATAGCTCAGTAATTTAATTGAGTGCCCACGAGTTGGGGGATTCCTTGAGACTTGGGGGTGGAGCTTGGAGAGGATGGGGTTTGGGAAAGGGAGGGGTCTCAGTGAGGTTCAATTAATTGATTATAATATTTTTATGCTTCCGTTCCACCCGATCAGGGTCCACAAGTCAGTGAATATAAAACACATTAACACACTC
>NW_015214938.1:0-1186 GCF_001447785.1 Gekko japonicus | reverse complement strand
GGAGGGGGAAATGTACACAGTTTGCATTACTAAATTTGAATCACTTGTGCCATATATGATTGCTAGTGGTGCCAGTCTTCAGGTGATTAATTACTACCACAGAAGGACCACGGTGTGGAAGGCAATATTCAAATACGAAAGCACCGTGTACAATGAATCGTATATTAAGACTGAAATAAGCATGCAACTTATATGCTACGCTTCTGAAAATTCAGATTCGCAAAAAATTGAGGTTGTTAGCCCTGACGAAGGCATGCGGAAACGGGATTCTTCTTGCCGGCTCTCTGCAGCCTTGCAAGTTTCCTGTTGTGAACCTGACAACTCTCTGAAGTGTTAATCTCTTCAAAAATTGTGCATGAGTTTTGTTCTGTTCCTATTATCTAAGCTTGTGAATGTGTTGTACCTTTTCGGCGACTGACACCATACAAATATTGTTCATAGAAGTGATATGTTTATGTCAATCTTAATACACAATTCACAACATCGACTGACCATTCCAGGCCCTAAGGACTCCAGGCTCGCGGCCACTAGGGCCAGGGTCTTTTCAGTGGCGGCTCCATACTGGTGGAACGAGCTCCCGGAAGAGATCAGGGCCCTGTGGGATCTTTGACAGTTCCGCAGGGGCTGCAAGACGGAGCTCTTCCGCCAGGCTTTCAATTAGGAGGCGCCACCCCACTACTACCAACATCTGTGGCTATGGATTGGCCCCAGCCTGGAGACGGTGTCACACCACTGCGCACTGCCGAAGATCACAGAATCGGAACTAACTGGTTGTATGCTCTACAACATGCCATCTTAACTACTCAAGGACGATCACCAGCACTAGCGCTTTGATTATTGAACTGTTTTTAGATGTTTGGAATGTTTTAATCTGCCAAGTTTGCATGTGGACTGTTTTAGATATTGGGAATGTTTTAAGCTGCCAAGATTTTTTTTTGTTTCCCTTTTCATGCGCCTTCCTTCTCACGCGCTTAATTGCCGCTCTGCTGCAACGAGTATCTTTCAAGGCCGCTGGAGGAGTCGCTGAGATTTGGCTTTAGTCAGGATGAGCCGTGGGAAGCTCGTGCCTCTTTTGCTTTGGGGTAGCAGTTGATTCCCAAGCCTCATGGCGCGCACGGGAACCATAGTAATTGGATGCTGCTAATATGAATGTACTTTAACCTTCCATGCACATAGTTTACCTGTC
>NW_015214937.1:0-1172 GCF_001447785.1 Gekko japonicus | reverse complement strand
GCTCGGGTATGTAGGTGCCGGTTCCTGCTCCCAATGGTGATGGTTCTCCTGCCTCCGGGAGCTATCACTGCGTCAGTTGGTTCACGTGCTTCTTTGAGAGCCTGCCATTGTCCTTCAGTACTTCGTACGATACCGGCCCCGTGACTTTGATCACTCGTCCGGCCAACCAGGGTGTTCCATAGTTCCGGATGAACACTGGGTCACCCAGGAAGAACCCTCTTGGAGCCATCCTCATGGAGTCCAGGGCCAGGCCCACGTGCAGCTGATCCAACAAGGTTACGGGTCTTCGGCCCATCAACAATTCCACAGAGCTGTGGCCAGTGACGGGGTTAGGAGAAGATGGGATAGCCAGAACTCCCAGTCCCCATCCGTTATCCTGCTGAGGGCTTCCTTTGCGGTCCGCACCATCCTTTCGGCCTGGCCGTTGGTCACAGGGTGGAAGGGCGCAGATCGGATGTGCCATACCTGGAACTCCGCTGACATGAAGGCTGCCCCGTTGTCGGAGACTATCGTGTCCGGTAGGCTGTGTGTAGCAAAGATCCAGCGGAGGGACCGGATCCCGGCCTTTGTAGAAGTTGTGGACACGGGACTGATCTCCAGCCACTTCAAGTACAAGTCAACTGTTACTAAGAACAACAGTCCCTGGAATGGTCTGGCGAAATCGATGTGAAGCCGGGACCATGGTTTACGGGTTGACTCCCACAGCTGTGTTGGTGCACTTGGCGGGTTAGGTCAAATTTCCTGGCAGGTTTGGCACCTCCGGACCCAGGACTCTATCTATGCATCGATTCCTGGCTACCACACATAGCTCCGGGCCAGTGCCTTCATTCTCGCAATGCCGGGCTGCACCTTGTGGAGTGCCGTGAGTACCCGCTGTCTCACGGTGCTGGGGACCACGGTCTCCCCACAGAAGACACCCCTTCAGGGCTGAGAGTTCATCTTTCCTGGTACTGAAAGCTGCAAATTCAGGGCCTGGGGATGATGTAGGCCAACTCCTCACCACCCAGCCCAAGACCCGGGAGAGGAGGGGGTCTTGGGCTGACCTGGCAGAAACGTCAGCAGCTTGCAGCGGAGGCTCCGAAAGACTTCCGATGAGCAGGACCCCAGGCACAGGAGCGGAATCAGCGTCGGCAACTGGCAGCAGTAGCCAGCTCAGGGCGTCGGCATGGCCC
>NW_015214936.1:0-1362 GCF_001447785.1 Gekko japonicus | reverse complement strand
GGTCATTAGCCCCCTGCTCTGGACCGCAGAAAACACATCAGCAACATGTGCAGTTGTCAGGTTGTCAAAGGCCATGGCATAGGGAGGAGAGGCGCAGGAAGAAGTCATGCTGTGGAGAATGACAGCAAATCTTAATGAAATCTGCAAAGCAAAATCACTGGCGAGGATATTGGCTGAGTCTCCCCTGCTTAAAAAAAAAAAAGTCTCCCCTGCTGTCTGTAACAGGCCCATGGATTTTATAGGGTTGTCCACTCTGGGTGGAGAAATACCTGGAGATTTTTTTGGGGGGTGGGTGGAGCCTGGGGAGGGGCCTGAGCAGGGTGCAACGCCACTACAGCCCACCCTCCAAAGCAGCCATTTTCTCCCCGGGGAACTGTCGTCTGGAGACTGGTTGCAATAGCAGGAGATCTCCGGGCCCTACCTGGAGGCTGTAAGTAATACAAAAGATCAAACTGTGCATAAGTAACAAAAAAAAAATCAACTATCAATGAGTATAATAATCTAAACCTACAGAAATAGAGTAGTTTTTTTAAAAAAATGCAACATAGTAATCAGAAATTCAAAAATACATGGTCCAAATACAAAAACAGTCCTGTTAATACATCTTCACAGATAGTCCAAGTCAAATTCCTCACAGTGGTACATCACAGTAATCAGGGCTATTTTGGGGCAGGAACGCACAGGAACGGAGTTCCGGCTGGCTCCCAAGTTGGCCACACCCAGCAGGAACTCATTAGCATAATAGGCCACACCCAACAGCAGGAACTCATTAGGATTGGCTACATTAGGGGTGTGTGGCCTAACATGCAAAGGAGTTCCTGCTACAAAAAAGCCCTGGGTTTTGACAACAAACAAGGTAAACAGAATAAGAAGCAAAAGGTGGGTGTGGCTGGATGACCACACTTCTGGTAACATGGGGGTGCGGCCTAATGTGCTAATGAGCTGTGCTGTCAGGGGTGTGGCCTAATATGCTAATGAGTTTCTGCTGTTGGGTGTGGCCTATTATGCTAATGAGTTCCTGCTGGGCTTTTTCTACAAAAAAAGCCCTGCTCCCAAGCAATGCTCCCTCTAAGCTTGGTCTTATTTATGTTGAGAATGAAAAAGAAAAGATGCTGTGTATTATTCAGTACTGGAGCTGGGGAGTTTTGGTGTTCCACTTTTGAGGAAGCAAGGCGAGGCGGCAACCGGAAGCCGGAGGGGCTGCGTGAAGTGGATACACAAGTGGGTACGCGAGCAGTGAGACGAGGATTTTGTGAAGAGGAATTATGAACATTTGGACTTTTCACTGTTTGAGGAATTTGACTTGGACTATTTCTGAAGTTATAGGACTGTGTTTGTATTTGGACTGTGTACTTTTGAGTT
>NW_015214935.1:0-1217 GCF_001447785.1 Gekko japonicus | reverse complement strand
CTTCTTCTTCTTCTTCTTCTTCTGTGATGCGGAGTGAAGTAGGGACACCAGTTTGCCAACTTTGGAGGCTAATCACTCACCCTTGGCCCTCAGTCCCTCTCACTGCTGTGAGGAGGAAACGGGCGAGCTGAAACAGCATCCCACAAGGCCACTGCATAACTGGAAGTGATGTTACAGCATCATGGGTCACTCTAGGATTCACCAAAAATTCTGTGGTGACATCCCTTCTGGTTATGCCTATGAATGCGACACCACGGCATCACAGGACACTGTTTGCATAGGTCCAATGGCCTTAGTTCTCCCAGAGGTCACTGACTCTCAGGTGGCAACTGTAGGGATGTCTGAAGAGAAGTACATGGAAATTAGGGTTGCCAGGCACCCCCCCCCCAGTGCAGGTGGGGGTTCCCTGGTTTTGGGTGCTCTGCCTCACAAATAATCCTCTCTTACCAGCAAGAACTCAGAAATCATTGTGATGTGGCTACGGAAGCTGGAAGTGACATAGACACATTAGGGACATTGGGGGGCGCTCTGGTTTTTGGGCAGAGCTCTACGATTTGAAGCGACATCCCTTCTGGTTATGCCTATGAATGCGACACCACGGCATCACAGGACACTGTTTGCATAGGTCCAATGGCCTTAGTTCTCCCAGAGGTCACTGACTCTCAGGTGGCAACTGTAGGGATGTCTGAAGTACATGGAAATTAGAGTTGCCATACCCCCCCCCCAGTGCAGGTGGGGGTTCCCTGGTTTTGGGTGCTCTGCCTCACAAATAATCCTCTCTTACCAGCAAGAACTCAGAAATCATTGTGATATGGCTATGGAAGCTGGAAGTGACATAAACACATCAGGGGCATTGGGGGGTGCTCTGGTTTTTGGGCAGAACTCTATGATTTGAAGTGAATTTAAACATAGAGTTTTGCCCAAAAAACAGAGTTTCACCCCCAATGTCCCTGACATGCCTACATCACTTCTGTACGCATGTCGCAACACTCCTCCCCTCTCCCAGAAAGTCCCTCCCCCACCAGCACAACGATTGGACCTGGCAACTCTAATGGAAATTGTGTAGGTTAAATTACTAGACAAGAATTAGATTTTCAACTTGTGTGACAATCATTCCTTGTGCCTGGCGCCCCAGCACCATCCTCTCTCTCTCTGTCTCTCTCTCTCAGAAATCATAAAGCTGCCCAAAACATCCAACCCTTCTTCAAAAAATCCAG
>NW_015214934.1:0-1176 GCF_001447785.1 Gekko japonicus | reverse complement strand
CACACACATCAAACAAATTACAGACTACTTGCTTCCGCTACTCCCCGAAGTGATACTTCTATATCAGTTCAGTTCAGTTTATTCGGTATATCACCAGCCCAATTACAGACAATACAAAAAGGGTATTAAAAATATATACAAAATATTTAAATGTAAAACTGTAATCTACATATGTTAATTACAAAACTACTAAAACTCTAAATTTCTACAATACTCTATAAACTGTTATTCAACTGCTGAGTAAGTATTATAGGGGTTATACAATTCTACTCCCCATCGCCTAAATCTTCTGGATTCTTTCTAAAATTGTACTACATGTGCAGCACATATTTTTTGGGCTATTGCTAGAAATTTAGCACAATTTATTATGGTCTGTGGATCAGGATCAAATAATAGCTTCCTATTTATCTCCTTGTCCAAGTATTTGTGGTACCTCCTTATAACAGAATGAATAATTTTTACTCTGATGGTTTCATAAAATGTACAGTGGAGTTACTTCTACATCTTAATTGGGATCCTTCAATTCCCAAACTTAGATGGGAGCTTATTCATAGCTTATTGACAGCTGCTAAAAGAGTATTAGCATCCTATTGGAAATCACCATCACTGCCATCCATGGACACCCAATATTTCCATCTAATAATGGGGAAAAATACAGATAAACTACTCCAATCAGACCTTTGTCCCAGGAAAACTTTGTTCGACAAAAAATTCATTGAATACATCCTTGTGCAAAACTTACTGCCTCTGAGCAAGAGATGACAGACAAAACTGAATTTTTCGTCCTTCCTGGGACAGAGGTCTGATTGGAGTAGTTTATCTTGCTCTTTCTCCCATTCATCTTCCAATCCCCCCCCTTTTGCTTTATCCCAGTTTTCTCCTCTAAATTCTGCAGGTGTAGAGTTGTAGTTTATCTGTATTTTTGCCTAATCAGGCAAATCTATGGTTACTTCATTACAAAGCACAAGAACTCAAGAGTCTATTAGCTAGCTCATATGTTGAACATTGAGATATACATAATTATAAGTTGACTTACCAACTGTACCAATGGTGATTTAATTTTGGATGTTAACTTTACTTCCTTAAGCCTTAAATCATCTTTTATCTTGGACATGTTGATATGTAAATCATTAATTGTGATTTGAAACTTCTATATGTCATTAATAAAGTTTAATT
>NW_015214933.1:0-1179 GCF_001447785.1 Gekko japonicus | reverse complement strand
AAACCCAACCTGAGATGGGTTGATTCAATTGAAGAAGCCAGGGCCCTTCATTTGAAAGACCTGAGCAAGGCTGTTAAGAAGGACAGGAGTGTCAGAAGTTCTGGGCTGCAGGAGAGAGGCTGGGCAACTGGGGATGGCAATTTCACCGGGAAAGAACCGGGAGGGGAGGGGAGGGGAGGGGAGAAAAAGAAAAGATTCATGCAAATCGGCCAAACTCCATGGGGAAACGAGTGGGTAGAAAGGTGTGCCGTCCCTGGCCACAGGAAGAGGAGAGCTCCTTTGTTAGGATCCTCCTGGGCCTGCAAAGGCCTCTGCCGTCCTCCCTGTCTGTCCAGGAACCGGGCAGCCACGGCGGCAGCAGCGCTTCGGCTGGGCTCCTCCCTCCCTCCAGCAGCGGGAGGAGCAGAGGAAGTTGCTGCCGCTGCCAGGGCCCCAATGCGGAGGAGGAGGAGGGCGGCCGATGTGAGAGTGTGGGGTCCCAGGAGGCATCCAGCTGCTGCTATGCACTTACGATCAGGGCTACTGTGAGAGCACCTGGCGGCGACTGCTGGGCCCACTGGTGGCCCCGGGAGTGGGAGAAGAGGTGGCGGTAGGGGACCCAAGTGCCGGTGGGGCCAGGCTGGGGGATGCAGCCAACCTCCCTCCTCTTCCTTTCGGTGGGCTTCCTGCTGCGAAGGGGCGCCTCAGTGCAGAGGTGCAACTGCTGCAGCTGGAGCCTGCTCATGCAACCTGCCCGGTGAGTGAGCGAGGGTGGTGGTGGTGGGGTGGCCACATCGAGGACACACACATCCTGCCATTCCCATGGCCCTCTTCACAAAACACAGGGAACGTACACACCAGCTGCTGGGTGCCTCATAGCCGCTGGGCAGGGCCAGGTTTTCCCTCTTTCTCCCTTCTGTCATGGCACATGCTCTCTGGGGGAGGACGGATGGTCAGACAGAACCCGGTGGGAGTTCATATCGGCAGGCCAATGGCGTCCCCTGAAGGCAGTGCCCTAAAACAACTGCCTTACCTCACCTATATGGACAAACTGGCCCTGATTCTGTGTCTCTCACTGGGCCATTTTGATTAAACTAGAGCTCTGTGTGCAGTTACTATTGCACTGATATATTTTAGAGCATTGTATTGTTCTGCATGGTGCCTTACGAAATAGGTCTTTGCAGGGCTTTTTTTGTAGAA
>NW_015214932.1:0-1313 GCF_001447785.1 Gekko japonicus | reverse complement strand
GAATTGTGAATGATTAATTATGAATGAAGTCTGGCACAACAATGGGGACTAGGATCCTAGTCCCTCCACTGGGGGAACCAATGGGACCGTGGCGGGAGATTCAAACCCGCCAATGGGACCCAGGGGTGGTCCCCCTGGTTGTGTATATAGTTGGCCTGCCGGCCGTTTGTTCCTTGTCTTGTTGTGTACTGAATAAAGCATGCTATGCACTACGTCGTTGTCTGTCGTCTATCCATGCGGCAACCCACTACACAATAAGCTCCCTGCTTGCTTTAAAAGGGTGTGAGAGAGGAGAGCTCGCTTGTTTTCATCGTCCTTCCTGTGCGTTCCCCCCAATTTCTCCCTGCCCCAGTTCATGATCTTCCTTGGTGGTGGAAAGTGCCATTAGAGTCACAGCTGAGTTATGGTGACCTTGTCGGGTTTTCATGGCAACAGACGTTTGGAGTAATATATATGAGGGATATAGATCAATTAGCGTGTGATGATGCGCTTTGTGTTGTGTATAATCGTACTTCGTATTGGCTTTAGGCATAATTTAGTTGTTGTTTAGAAGTATGAGCATGGCATGGCAGTACCACACAGACATTTAATGGCAGGCCCCCTGAGAAAAACACTGCCCCCCCCAGCAAAAAGTTGTTAGCTATGGGTCTGCGCCGAACAAACATCCCGCCCTCCCCCTTCCCTCCTCCCACCACTTTCAGAGACAGGTGTGGATTGGATGAAGTTTACCCTGCCTCCCTCCCTCCCTCCTTCCCTCCCTCCCTCTCAGCAGCAGGCTACTATCTCCATTGGGAATTCAGAAGGTTGCTGACCTCCCCGCAATATACAGTGGGAGCCTAAACATATTTTCCAGCTACGTTTTGTTTTTAAAAGGGAAGGAAAAACCTTTTCTTATTTGCTAGCACACGCTGGATGATTTTTTTTCGCACTTTTTTTTTCTTTTATGAAAAAGGATGGAAACTGGTGTGGTATGTAAAAAGCACGGTGACTGCCTAAAACTGTTGTTGTTGTTCAGTCGCACAGTCGAGTCCGACTCTTTGCAACCCCATGGACCAAGTCCTGCCAGGCCCTCCTGTCTTCTGCTGTCCTCTGAAGTTGACTCAATTTCATGTTCGTTGCATCTATGACACTGTCTAACCATCTCATCCTTTGCCGTCCCCGTCTTCTTTGACCTTCAATCTTTCCCAGCATCAGGGTCTTCTCCAGTGAGTGCTCCCTTCTCATTTGGTGGCCAAAGTATTTGAGCTTCAGTTTCATGATCTGGCCTTCCAGGGAAGAGTCAAAGTTGATTTCTTTTAAGATTGACTGGTTTG
>NW_015214931.1:0-1189 GCF_001447785.1 Gekko japonicus | reverse complement strand
ACCAGACATACAGAAAACAGGAAGCCAAAGACCTGATGTATGCTGCAAAGCACAAATACAGACACAGTCACAGGCAGATCTATGTTTGCAGACTGCCCAATTGTAGAAAATACTCCACAGAGCCCAGTGTGCTGCATTTTCTGGCCCACATTGTGCGACCTTCGACACCAGTTATTGTGTAACATAAGATATCTGAGACTTTACTTCCACATTTGTTCCTTTCTATTACATACTGCTAATATGTACTTAACCTGCTTCCAGCCAATGCATTTGTTACACTTTCTAGAGCTCATTGTATTGCTTTTACAACGAGCTTTACTGCTAGCAGCTACATAATTATGGGGAATATTTTCAGTTACCTGCTTTGGGGAAGAAATATTTTCAGACTTTTCTAATAATTGGGGTGTCTTACACTACCAAATACTAGGATTCTAGATCATTAGGACATATTCCAGTGATGTCCGTCATTCTATGTGTCAACTTCTCTGACTCATTCGCCATGCATTTGGGGAAATTCCAGGGGAGGGGGGAGTCTGAATGTGTGAGAGTGAGAACAGCTTTATTGTAGGGCAATATTTGTTGTTGTTCAGTCACACAGTCGAGTCCGACTCTTCAGGACCCCATGGACCACATCACGCCAGGCCCTCCTGTCTTCTGTCGTGCTCCAAAGTTCACTTAATTTCATGTTCGTTGCATCAATAACACTGTCTAACCATCTCATCCTTTCCTGTCTCCTTCTTCTTTGACCTTCAATCTTTCCCAGCCTCAGGGTCTTCTCCAGTGAGTGCTCGCTTCTCATGTGGTGGCCAAAGTATTTGAATTTCTGTAGGGCAATACATCTCATGTAACTTCCTGACAATACCTTCCTTTCCCAGGGATGCTGGCCAGATGGCCAAACAGTGGACTGTCTCCCTGCTTGCCACCTTAGCTGAGATAACAAATGGTGCGCTAGCTCAGCTGGTTAGGCAGGAATGGTCAGTGTGATTGGAGGGGAATACATTTGAACGAGGTATAATTGAGGGTTTTCGTGCCTGAATATCGGTTCTGACTCAGCAACATTCTTAACTGGAACATCTTTATTCTTCAATAAATAAATCACCTTCAGTGAGGGTGGTTGAGAGTAACTTTGTTCAAGAGGCTGACAAAGAGTCAGAACTCTCATCCCATACTTTTAATAAAGCCGCTCTTA
>NW_015214930.1:0-1227 GCF_001447785.1 Gekko japonicus | reverse complement strand
ACTTTGTAAAGAGCTAAAATTTATATATATATATAAAAAATTGAATCATCAAAGACTGGTGGTTTTAGTAATATCTGAGGTTCATACCTTTTTAGTAGGACCAAAAATATGTCACAAATTAGAGCGCAAATTTATGAATTTTATGGAATACTTCAAAAGGCTGGATAAGAACATAAGAGAAGCCAATGTTGGATCAGACCAATGGCCCATCCAGTCCAACACTCCATCACACAGGGGCCAAAAAGACCAGGTGCCAACAGGAGGTCCACCAGAGGGGCCAGGACACTAGAAGCCCTCCCACTGTTGCCCCCAAGCACCAAGGATAGAGAGCATCACTTGCCCCAGACCGAGAGTTCCTATCTATACCTTGTGGCTAATAGCCACTGATGGACCTCTGCTCAGTACCCCCAAATATTTTGTAAGGGGGGAGAGAATAAAGGAAAAACAATCTTTCAGGCCATTATGGAAAGGGCTGAAGACTGCAGTTTGCAGAATCTTAAAACATAGGGAATGTTGCAGACTTAGGCCCTGTCCACACAAGAGGATTAGGGCCGGGAGAGGGACGGAATGTGGGGCGGAGCAAACGGGCGCGATCCCACCGCAACATCTGGGAAGCGTACCGTGTCCGTCCCCGATCCGGCCCTTCCAGCGATGATCTGCATCAAAAAAGAACCACCTACCGAGGTGGTTCTTTTTGAACGGCCGCAGCAACGCTGGCCGTGGGATCGCCGGTGCGTTCTTTTGCCGGTGCATCCCTGGCTCCTTGCCGAACTGCGCATGCTCCGACATGCGCAGTTCAGCAGACTCCCGTGACTTTCTCCCCGTCTCCCCGGCATCTGATTGTGCCGGGGAGCAAATGCACAGCGTCTCAGGGGATCCGTATGATCCCGCCGCCGCGTGCCTATTTAGGTGCGGCTTTTTAAAAGCTGCACTTTGGCCGTCCCTTCTTCCCTCGTGTGGCAGGGGCCTTAATTAGATTGGACAATGGTGGTAGAAAGTGCTGTCAAGTCACAGCCAATTTACGGTGACCCCAAAGGGTTTTCAAGGCAAGAGACACACTGAGGCCGTTTGCCATTGCCTGCCTCTGTGTAGCAACCCTGAACTTTCTTGGTGGTCTCCCATCCAAGTACTAACTAGGGCTGACCCTGCTTAGCTCTCAAGTTCGGACAAGTCTGGGCTATCCAGATCAGGGCAGATTAGATGGTGTGGAGTGCAAAATAAATTTCA
>NW_015214929.1:0-1184 GCF_001447785.1 Gekko japonicus | reverse complement strand
AGACAGCGGGCTACAGCAACCGACCAACATGTCCACCAGCAGAAGGCCAGCATTGCGAGCAGTGACTCCGATGACGACATCTGCACCGTGAAGGTGGGAGCGGACAAGCGGACCAAGCAGAAGCCTGCTGATAGTGCAGCGTGTGCCGGTTGTGGTGGAAAGCATCGGCGCGAGCGTTGCTGGGCGAAAGGCCTCGACTGCCGCACGTGTGGAAAGCGGGGGCACGTTGCCCGGGTTTGCAGAGCCGCAAACAAGTCACCACCAGCATCATCTCCTCGCCGGCACCAACGTCCCCGAGCCGCACCGAAAGAAGATAAGTACCAGATGACCGGCAGCCTGTCATCAAGGGCTACTGTGCTACGCACCGAGTGCCACCAGAAGATCCACGTCACCCTCTGTCTTGACGGCGCGCCGTGCGAGATGGAGGTGGATTCCGGGTCGGCAGTAACAGTGCTGTCGGCGCAGACATGGCACCGGTTGTTCCCTAAACGGAGCCCTACATGGAGTCGCCGGCGGTTGCGAGCCGCGGACACCCGCTTGTCCGATTTCCAGGGGAACCGTATTCCTCTAGCAGGGAGGGATACGTTTACGGTCGAATTCAAGGGAAAATGTGCGGTGCTATCTTGTTTAGTCGCTGAGGGGAACCGTACCAACTTGCTTGGGTTGGACTGGTTCGGTCCCCTGGGTATTGCTGTTGTGGGAGTTAACAATGTTGTTGAAAATAAATGGGCTGTATTATATGCTGAATTTCCAGAAGTGTTTGGGGGCGGTTTGGGAAAGTACAATGGTCCCCCTGTGTCTTTTGAGTTGGATCCTGGAATACCACCCATACGCCTAAAATACAGGAAGGTGCCCATTCCTTTCAAGGCAAAGATCGAGGCCGAACTCGATAAGCTGATCAACCAAGGGGTGTTGGAACCAGTTCCCTTTGGTAAATGGGAAACTCCCATAGTCACTCCCATTAAGCCCGACGGATCCATACGATTATGCGCTGACTACAAGTGCACCATTAACCGAGCGTTGCAGCAGCATTCGTACCCCGTACCAGTCATTAGCCACGTCCTGGCTTCACTGGGGGGAGGGAAGGTCTTTGCAAAACTCGACCTGGCCCAAGCGTACCAGCAGCTCCCCGTAACAAAAGAGGCAGCTGAGGGGCAGACCATCGTAACTCATAGAGGGGCATT
>NW_015214928.1:0-1079 GCF_001447785.1 Gekko japonicus | reverse complement strand
AGGCCCCATAGCAGGCTATGGCCGTCCTGTGGAGTGTTAGCCTAATCACTCTCTCTGAGAGATAATTGGCCTTATTAATATCTGGGTTGCAAGTCAATGTCTACAAGGGATGACACTGCACCGTGGCGCTTTAATTAAGAGACGACAACTGAGGTAAAGTAACAATCTTTTACTTGAAATGTAACTCAATCAAAAAGGGAGTAATAATAAAACCATACATACACACAAGAACTAAGAAAATCAGATAGAATTATTACAGCACAATCAGGAATATCGTTGGTTTCTTGTGGAATATTTACCTTAGATGAATATCTCAGCTCCTAAAGCTTCCAGCAATGGCGAGGGCAAAAGAGTGAAGAAGAGCAGAAGAGAGAGAAAGAACACGTGACTCTAGACCTGCTGGAGACACGAGAGGCTAACCCTAGCTGCAGACTAGGATGTAGATCAGTATGTTAGAGGGAAGTAAAGTAAGAGAAAAAGGCTGGCTGGCAGTTCCATGTTCTCTGTTTTAAACTCTTCTTGTGAGGGGAGGGGAACGGGCTTAACCTCATTATCATAGAGCCCTTCCCAACATGTCCGTGATTGGCTATTGTGTCAATTTTCATTATACTAATTAACTAGTAAGGTGGTGCTTAGATAGAAGCCGGGATCACGTGGAACAGCGTCCGTGGAGGTCATCTGTAGGTTCAGCATGTCACGCAAACAACAAGTGCTATGTGTGATAAATCTTCTGGGAGGGTTTATCTTCAGGGTCAGGCTTGCCATCTTGGAGACATTATGTCTGAGCACGTCATAGAAACCCATTGTTCAGTTGCTTCTTCAAGCTTAACATATAGATAACTAGGGGCCCCATTTCCTGAGTCAATGTTTGCTCGAGCTGGTTAATACTTCAGCTATTTTTCTGTCTCCAGAAGCCTTTCCTTGACCCCTTATATCCCAGAGTCTCTGGTCATCATCCCAAGCAGTCCTTTTAATATCAACTTTATTCATGTGTAAAAGTCCAATAAAAAGATCTGCTCGTTACAGGAGGATGCTACAGGGGGGGGCAATAATGACCCCCTCCTTGTTGCTTGTGTTCA
>NW_015214927.1:0-1192 GCF_001447785.1 Gekko japonicus | reverse complement strand
CCCGCATCAGCTGCATGGCATTAACCCCATGATCTCGGACAGATTGTTGAAAAATTGTGGGGGCCGTGGCACCTATATTCATTGCTGGTGGGAGTGTCCCAAGGTCCAGGCCTTCTGGAGAGAAGTCAATGCCCAAATACTTTTAATTACAGGTTGCGCCCTCCAACTACAACCCTCCTTGTTCCTTTTGAATCATTGGAGCCATCCTGCCCCCAATGGGCTTATGAAAGAGTTGATAGAATTGTGTCTTGCGGCCGCTAGGAATGTTATTGCATTTCATTGGAAATCCAAGAAGACGCTGCTACTGAGTGACTGGTTCCTGAAACTGTGGGACTTCTTTTTACAGGACAAAGTTTCCACTAGCATCCTACGATCCGAAAATCAACCCATTCCTGACAATCTTCAAGAAAAATGGATGCCCCTCTTGGAAGCCTCAGCAGCACATAAAATCGACACCTCCCTGTTTGCCCTGCATAAACACCAGGACTTGCTTTCCTATTTTTAACTGTTTTTTATATTTAATAAAAAAAATATTTTTTTAAAAAAAAGATGGGATAAAATGTAATGTAAAAAAACCCCCACAAAGTATCCCAATCCAAAAGGGAATGAGACAAGGTTGCCCACTTTCGCCACTATTATTTATATTTGTAATTGAAACATTAAATGATATGGTAAGAGAAGATGCAAGAATAACAGGTTTTAAAATAAAAAAGAACAATATAAACTCCTAGCGTTTGCAGATGATCTTGTGTTTATTCTAGAAGATCCCAAAACCTTGATAGGGCATTTATTGAATACGATACAACTATATGGAGAAATGGCAGGTCTCAAAATAAACTTTGGAAAGACAAAAATACTAACAAAAACTGTAATAAAACGGATATAAATAAAATACAGCAGATAACAAATATTGAAGTCGTAAAAAAGGTAAAATACTTAGGTATTACAATTACAAATAAAAATATAAATCTTTACGACAACAACTATAAGGTACTACTAGAGGAAATTAGGAAGGATTTAGAAAGGTGGCAAGATCTACATATCTCAGTACTGGGGAGAGTAGCCACTATAAAAATGAATATCTTGGCGAGGTTCTTATTTCTGGCACAATGTATACCTATTCTAAAAAATGAATTTTTTTTTGAAGAACTAGATCGCATAGCAAGAAGGTTTATATGGCAAGCTAAAAGAT
>NW_015214926.1:0-1266 GCF_001447785.1 Gekko japonicus | reverse complement strand
TCCTCCCTCCTCCCACTGCAAAAGTACTCAGCCTTCAGGCTGGTGCGCCGGGGGCACAAACTCTCCCGACTCCCTCTCCTGCCCGAGAGTGGGAGGACTTTAATTTAATTTACTTAATTTAAATGCAGGGAAGGGCGAGAGCAAGTCTGCTCACTTGGAGAGTTTGTGAGGGGGTGCCCCAATTTATTTAAAGGCCCCCCCGAATGAAAAGATCCTGGCTAGGGGCCTGTCCTATTACCCTGGAGTCTCCAGAGGCGCTCAAGTCACATTTGGGCCAGATGTGACGATTATGTCTCACGCGACATTTCCGCCCCCCTCTTCCCCCCCACAGGCCTGACTCAGGCCTCAAAGGCCTCACGGGAGTCTGAAGTACGCTGGCAGAACTTATCATCCCTGAGGCCCGTGGGTACCCGGTGCTTCTCTTCTGTCTCTCCCAGAATTCAGTAGGAAGTGTTAAAAAATGTGTTGAGTTCACACAGGGCAAGGTTTCACACCCCTGGGAAGGGGCAGGGGTCATTTCGTAGAAAAAGAGGTGCAGGAGCTAATTAGCATAACATTAGGATAACTTATTAGCATATGCCACACCCCCTAACATCACCGGAAGTGTGTCAGAAGGCAACACCCACCGCTCAGGCTCCACTGGACTGTTTTGGATTGCTAGCGGGGGGGGGGAGGACATGCAGATCGGTCCTCGCAGAGGAGGGAGAGCTTGTACCTGAATAAAACTTGAAGGTGCCACTGGACTGTTTTGGATTGCTAGCTATGGGGGGGACACACACAGAGATCTGCCCTCACAGAGGTAGAGCTTGTACCTGAACTTACCTGGCTGCTTCTTGCTCCTTGTGGCCTGACTGAGGGCTGCTGGGAGCAGGGGGCGGGGCTTGTTGCATGTGCCCACCCCCTGGGCTCCTTACTGTCGGAGCGCCGCTCCTGTGCGCTCCCGCAGGAAATGACCCCTGGGAAGGGGGATACATGAAGCAGGGAACAAAGAAGCAAATGGAACAGAAAGTCATGGAAAACACCCTCCTTTGTCTCACTAACAGGCACTGGAGAGACGCTGTTGAGTGGCCATCTTTCCAGAGGGGTGGAAACGGCTGCTGCACCTCCAGTCCAGGTAGGGGGATTTGAGCAGGGGAAAGCCTGGGTCCCCCTTCCTTTCTCAGGGTTGTTGTTTTTTTTGCTCCTGCAGTTTCTACAAGGTGTCTGGGTGAGAGAGGCTCTGAATACTCCTCCCTTTAAGAAAACAAGACAAAACTGGGGCCAATA
>NW_015214925.1:0-1198 GCF_001447785.1 Gekko japonicus | reverse complement strand
AAACTTGCTACTTTTTTGTAACAGAAAAAGGATATTTGTACAATTGCTGAGATTGATATTTACATTAATCAATATTTGTTACAATCAAAGATCAGCCAAATTTTTTCTTTTCTTTTTTTGGTTCCATACAGCATTTGATATATACATAAATAAAATGGAAAAGGTTAGTTGTTCTATTTGAGCAAAGAGTTACCATCTTATTCTACAACTGGAGACTGTCAGCCATATTTGAATGTAAATTATAATGTTTTGACATGCCATAAATTGTTTTATTCTTTAGGATTGATACCATCTTAATCGTATGGTGAAGTGTTCAGATTTTTTTTAAAAAATGCATCATAAAGAATCTTACAAGATCAGAGCCATTATTACATCTGAACAAGCCCGTAGGATCTTTTGTTTTCTCCCCACTGAGACTGCATGCAAAGCTAGTCACGGTTTTTCATGCCAACTGTTTTATTTCACATTAACAGAAAGTTCCAGGGATGCGTATCCGTTCTGTTGCCCAAACATTTCATCTCACCACTCCTGTTTTGTCTTCTTTCCTCAGCCTGGAGTGATTGACAAGTTTACTAGAGACACCAAACCGATTATTAACAAAGTTGCTTCAGTGGCAGAAAGCAAAGGGCTGTTTGAAGAAGCTGCCAAACTTTATGACCTCGCCAAGGTAAGCAGGTTTTAATCGCTGCTGTCCAAGAAGCCGGCTTTGATTTTTAGGCCAGTCTGGATTAGTTCAAAGGCATTTTGATCTTCTTGAATTTGAATTTGCAGGTCTACAGCCAAGACCAGCCTCTCGATCAAGCTTTGCTTCAGCTATTGTTAGTCGTTTTCGTGCTAGCATTTATTTGGTCACTTTAGGGAGCAGTCCCAAGCAGGTCCACTTGGAAATAAGCTCCATTTTATTCAGTGGGCCTTACTCCCAGGAAAGTGTTTTTAGGAGTTGACTTTAGGCTGCGATTACACACACTAAATAATCCCCTTTCAATGCACTTTCCAACTGAATTTTACTGTGTGAACTGGCAAGATCCAGTTGGAAAGTGCATTGAAAGTGGACTGGAAGTGGATTATTTAGTTTATGTGATCGCAGCCTTAGTGTTCCTTCTGTACAGTGGCTTAGGTTTGTGGCAATGCTTGCAGCAGCAGGCCACCAAATGGATATATACACCTAGGCTGTGATTCAGAGATGCACATCTTTATT
>NW_015214924.1:0-1221 GCF_001447785.1 Gekko japonicus | reverse complement strand
ACACACACACACACACACACTGACCCCATCATTTACATACAATCTCACACCTGTGTGATGTGGTGGCTAACTCTAAGAATGGGGAGACCCAGTTTTTAACAATGCCATCCTAAGCAGATCTACTCAGATTCCTATCCAGATCTATTCAACAGAGCTTACTTCCAGGGAATTATTCTTAGGATTGCGCTGTAAATCACTAGTTAGTCATGAAAGTAAGAGTGCTGACTTAAAACAAAGTTTGAGTTCAGTCTCCTTCCCTCACAGGGTTTTGTGTTTTTTTTGCGACAATAACGACAATAAAATTTATTGGATCTCCCCCTTCATTCTTCACGCAGTCCAAGGTGATAGACTTCTCTCCCCAGTTCCTCCCCCCTCTTCATGACTGTCCTGTGAGATAGCTGAGGCTGATACATAAGACAAATAAGAACATAAGAAGAGCCCTGCTGGATCAGACCAGTGATCCATCTAGTCCAGCATCCTGTCTCACATGGTGGCCAACCAGTTCCTCTGGAGGGCCAGCAACAGGGCATAGAGGACGAGGCCTTCATAAGCACATAAGAAGAGCCCTACTGGATCAGACCAGTCGCCCATCTCGGCCGGCATCCTGTCTCACACGGTGGCCAACCAGTTCCTCTTGAGGGCCAACAACAGGGCATAGAGGCTGAGGCCTTCCCCTGATCTTGCCTCCTGACACTGGGATTCAGTAGTTTACTGCCCCTGAACATGGGAGGTTTCCTCTAGTCACTATGGCTAGTAGCCACTAATGGACCTATCCTCCACGAATCTAATTGTCTTTTAAAGCTATCTATGCCTGACTCAAGTCCATTACCATTTCAGAAATATTTCTTTTCCTTCCAGTTATCACATTTTCCACTACTGCAAAGATCAGGGTGGTGCATGCATGAGGTGTGTGCATCGAAGTTGCCAACCTCCAGGTGGTGGCTGGAGATGTCCCGCTATTACAACTCATCTCCAGGCAACATAGATCAGTTCGCCTGGAGAAAATGGCCACTTTGGAAGGTGGACTCTTTGGCATTATATGCCACTGAAGTCCCTCCCCGGGCTCCACCCCCCAAATCTCCAGGAATTTTCCAACCTGGATCTGGAAACCTTAGTGTGCATTCAGTTTGATGTAGTGGTGTAGTGCACGGACTCTAATCTGGGATCTAATCTTAGTGTGCATTCGGTTTGATGTAGTGGTGGAGTGCACGGACTCTAATC
>NW_015214923.1:0-1218 GCF_001447785.1 Gekko japonicus | reverse complement strand
CCCCTCCACACCCAGTTGAGGACCCGGGGGAACATTGGGTCCTTTGCTGACTGGAAGGTGATGCTGGAGGCCTGGGTGACAAGATCTGTGGCATCTGTCAGTTGGGTGCAAACAGTCCCAACAGCAGCTTGTGGTTGGTGACGATCTGGATACAACGGCCGTAGAGTTAATCGTGGAACTTTTTAAAGACAGAAACAAGGGCAAGCGCCTCCTTATCGATTTGCACTTAATTCTATTTGAATAAAGACAGCATCTCCGGGGTAGTCATCAGGTGTGGAACCATTTAAAACTTGGAAATTTGTTTTAAACAATAACTTCGCCAAGCATGCACCTGCATAATTGGATTTTCTATCTTTAAAAAGTCGTTATAGTGAGTGAGGACACTGTTAGACGACAACAAGTCCTTGATAGCCCTGAACGCCTGGCTGTGTTTTGACCCCCAGTTCCATGATGCCTTCTTTTCCAACAACCGATACAGGGGTTCGGCCAATAATGCTTTGTGCGGTAAGAATGAGTGACAGACGTTAAGGAGTCTAAGGAAGGTCTGAGGAAGTTCCTTCTTCAACTGCAGTTGTGGTGCATTGTGGATTGCCTGAACTTTACTCTCCGTTGGGTGGACTCTATCAGCATCGATAAGAAATCCCAAGAACTCAACCCTTGGGACTCCGAACTTGCATTTATCTTTCTTTACCTTCAAGCCTGCATTTTGGAAATGGTGGAGTTCATCGGCAGACCCTCTGGCGATCAGAACGTCATTGAAGTATGGAATGACACCTGGAATGTTTCGTAGGAGTCCTTCCATGAGTTCCTGGAAGACGCCAGGGGTGAAGTTCACTCCGAATTGCAGATGCTTAACCTTGAAAGCGCCTCGATGCATGACAATTGTCTGTGCTTCGGCAGTTGCATAAACAACTGGAAGTTGCTGGTAAGCTTGAGCCAGGTTGAGCTTGGTAAAAATCTTGCCACCTACGAGTGAAGCAAGAAGGTGGATGACAACGGGCACTGGGTATGCATGTTGCTGAAGAGCTTTGTTGAGCATACACTTGTAGTCTGTGCAGATCCTCACGATGCCATTAGGTTTGATGGGAGTCTCCCATCTGGCATGTGATACTGGTTCAAGGACTCCTTGCTGCATAAGCCGGTCTAGCTCCTCATCGATACGCGGCTGTAAGGCGAATGGAACACGATAAGCCTTAAGCCGGATGGGTGCAATGACAG
>NW_015214922.1:0-1236 GCF_001447785.1 Gekko japonicus | reverse complement strand
AATTTGTGGCAGGGGCAGAGCTTTCCTGAGTCACCACTGACTTCTCTCTTCTTCTGTTCTCAGAGGTTCCGGAAAGCCATCCGCCCACTGAACTCCTGGCGTACCACAAGCGGGCGGGACCTGTCCCACCACATCATAGACGTGCCTTACACCGTGAACCTGACGGACCATGACTTCACGGGGGCCTGGCCGCCCCAGGGCTGCAGCGAGGCGTGAGCGGGAAGGGGGGACGCTTCCCACCCAGGAGGGTCCTCCTGCAGGAGAGCTGAGGTCAAACGGGGCTGCCTGCCCTGGTGGTGAGGCCCAGAAGAGCAGCCTGCTTGGCAGGGTCTCCGGTCGAGGACATGAGAAAGATTGGCACTCCGGGAAGATATCCCACTGCCGGGCGGGGAATGGTGGGAACTCTTTTGTTTTTAAACGAGGCAGAGGGCGTGTATGGGTGGGAGTGTACGCGTGTGTGCTTAAAGATTTGAGATGTATGCTGTTCTCCCCGGTTACCTTTGCACAGTTCGCACCCAGCAGCGGTGGGTAGACCGTGGCTGGCAACATCAGGAGAAGGCCTCGGCCTCTGTGCC
The DNA here is from genome assembly GCF_001447785.1 of Gekko japonicus. Classification (NCBI taxonomy): domain Eukaryota; kingdom Metazoa; phylum Chordata; class Lepidosauria; order Squamata; family Gekkonidae; genus Gekko; species Gekko japonicus. The sequence goes on along the minus strand of NW_015214922.1, from coordinate 661 downwards.
CTGCTGTTGGCCCTCCAGAGGGAACTGACTGGCCCCTGTGTGAGATGGGAGGCTGGACTGGATGGACCCTCCCTGGTCTGACCCAGCAGGGCTCTTCTGAGGTTCTCATCGGGAAGGTCTCGGCCTCTCTGCCCTGTTGTTGGCCCTCCAGAGGAACTGGCTGGCCCCTGTGTGAGACGGGAGGCTGGACTAGAGGGACCCTCCCTGGTCTGACCCAGCAGGGCTCTTCTGAGGTTCTTATCAGGGGAAGGCCTCGGCCTCTCTGCCCTATTCTTGGCCCTCCAGAGGAACTGGCTGGCCCCTGTGTGAGACGGGAGGCTGGACTAGAGGGACCCTCCCTGGTCTGACCCAGCAGGGCTCTTCTGGTGTTCTTCTCAGGGGAAGGCCTCAGCCTCCCTGCCCTGTTGTTGGCCCTCCAGAGGAACTGGCTGGCCCCTGTGTGAGACAGGAGGCTGGACTAGAGGGACCCTCACTGATCTGAATCCAGCAGGGCTCTTCTGAGGTACTTATGAAGGCCTCGGCCTCCCTGCCCTGCTGTTGGCCCTGCTGAGGAACTGGTTGGCCCCTGTGTGAGGCAGGATGCGGGACAAGATGGACCTCAGTGGTCTGATCCAGCAAGGGTCCTTTCGTGTTCATTGCAGACTGTAACACGCATTGCATG
>NW_015214921.1:0-1189 GCF_001447785.1 Gekko japonicus | reverse complement strand
TAGTATCTGGAAAACACGGGGCAGGGGCAAATGTCTGATCATGGGAGCGCTAGCATCCCGTGGCATCCGGCGCCTGTCCACATCCCATTGCAAACCGGATGTTTTTTGTAAGCGCATGAGTACAAACACGTAACTGAAAGCAGTGCTGCTCCGCAGAACTGTGCATGCACACAAACACTAAATGCTTGCCGTGCCGCTTCTTTGCCACACTCCAGTATTGCTGTGTGATCGCCAGCTAACAGCCTAAGAATGCGAGAAAGATTTATGCGATCTGAAGAGAAACCAGAGTATAGCCTAAGAATGAAGCCTCGGGTGACTGTGTGATCGGGCTACCGCACTTTATTTTGCTCCAGGGCAAGCAACCGCGCCTCGCCCTCGTTCTGGCCCGTGTAACCGGGGCCTTAGAACAACAACAACTTGATTGCAAAGAATGGCCCCAGTGTGGAACCACTTTAGGACAAGAGAAGCCCAGGTTCAAATCCCCACTGTGCAATGAAGTTCACTGGTTGATGCTGGGACTGTAAGTCTCTCTCAGTATAGCCTACCTTAGAAAGTTGTTCTTGGGTAAATATGGAGGAGGGCAGAACAGCAACTTGGGACCCTCAAAGGAAGAGTGAGATAAAAAAATATATCACAGACAGATAGATTGATAGGCAGGTTACTCCAGCCTTGGTCACCTGTAAGTCTACATGGATAACTGGATGCATAGACATGCACATCTAGTTGGCAGTAACAAAATGCAGATAGACTTCCATGTTTAGATTTGCTTTACAATTCCTCTTATTTAATAAAAATTGTGGTGTGTCATCAAGTCACAACCAACTCACGGTAATCCAAGAACTATGAGATTTTCAAGAAAAAAAGATGAACATTGGCCCCGGTCACACGGAGCATTAGGCACGCTAGAGAGACGGAAGATAGGCGGATTTTCCGGGCGTGATCTCACCGCCACATCTGGGAAGCGTAGAGCTCCTGTGGCTCACCTGAGGCTTCACTCTGAAGATGCGCTGTAAAAAACTAGTACCTCCGAGGTACTAGTTTCCGGAAACCGCGGGGCAAGGGCGGGTGTCAGATCACGTTTCCGGTGTTAGCTCATGGACGCCCACCCATGTCCTGTTGCAAAAAGTGGTTAGCTTGTGGGCGCATGCCCATGTCCCGTTGCAAAAAGTGGTTTTTTTTGTCAAGTCTC
>NW_015214920.1:0-1209 GCF_001447785.1 Gekko japonicus | reverse complement strand
CTTAGAACCTCAGTCAAGGGGCTCCTCTTGCCTTCACTTTGAAGAGCGCAGGCAATCTGATAAGTTTCTACCAAGTTACCAAGGCCAAGTAACACATTCCCAGGCAAGTTATTTAGTGAAATTCTGTCCCATTTTTTTTTGTAGGATTCCAGATTAAACACACTCTTCATCACTGAGAGATCTCTTGGAAGAAACACGCCCAATATCTGATGTACTAGTTAGGGCAATATTAAGTATTTCCATATGACTTCCCGTTTATCAGCCTCTTCCAATGAAGTTCTGCTCAGAGCTGGCACCAGCGGCGTCTATTTTAAAGAGAGCAACATGCTAGTCATCAGCTAAATACTGCCTGAGTCACAAAGGGCGGGGGTACAAAGCAAACAGGAAGCCTGGAAGGATCACAAGCCAAGGGGGTGGAAGCCCCAACCTACAAGAGAATGAACAGATGCAGATGTTTTCATCTTCGTCTTCTTCTTCACACTTAGAATTCCCATTCTGGTGGTAAACAGGCGATAGGGGACCAATGGCACCAAACAGTAAAAATACTGTAACAGACAACAGGATGCTTATTTCAAGGTTTCACCAACTAAACGAGTGCAATGATTTCAAGTCAAAACTAAACGCTACACAATTCTTTTATTGGGCAAAGGAACCTGGACTGGCAAATGGGGAAAGGAGAGCAGAGGTTCAACTTTTTGCTTCCTAGAGTTCTCTCAAATGAAGTGTCCATTTCAGTCCTTGACTGGAGCGAGTAGAACTGAGAGTGTAGCCCTTTGGATCCAGGTCACAGGGCGCAAAAGCATGACAGGCACAGGATAATTTTAGATAGATGTGTAGAAGGATCAGTTGGTTGACCGCCAAATGTAATGTAGATGTGATTTAAAGCAATGATGTAACAAACACATAGGCAAATTTTGTGGCAGGGTATGAACTTTTGTGCAGACACAAATTTTGTTAATCTTTGAGGTGTTAACTGGGCTCTTGCTAACACAGCTACCCATCTTGACATAAGCAAACGGCAGATAGCAGATGGAAGAACAAGTGCAGAATTGTACAGGTCTGATCTCCAGATGTGGCTTGATAGATGTTGTCTTAATAGAGGGCTTAGATGTGCAGAACAGTCTCTTGGGGTGGTGGTGGTTCTGGTTAATGAAACATAGAGGATTGGTCCTGATGGAGCTAGGTACAAGCTAAGTAAACTACAGTTTA
>NW_015214919.1:0-1199 GCF_001447785.1 Gekko japonicus | reverse complement strand
TTAGACATGGAACTTCCTTTAATTCCTAGCATTCTGTGCTAATATGGCCACTGTTCTCTCTCCGCATTCTTTCCTTTGTGTTCTCTAAAACTGCATCCCTCCACATCACTGTTCACAGAGCACTGGTTCCTGCTGTCTGGTATAACTACTATCAGGGCTTTTTTTTCTGGGGGAATGGGCCAGAAAAGAGTTCCGGAACCTCTTTGACAACATTCTTTTAAAAATGTTTAAAAGTTCATGAGTTTTCAGTATACAGTTTGAAAACTTCATTTTCCTCTTGAGAGTTAGCACCTTTTTTTTTCAAAAGAAAAAAAGAGAAAAAGAGCCCTGACTACTGTATATTACTGTTTAAGCCAACATCTAGTAGAAATAGTTTCCTTCCCATCTTTGAGAGCATTATGGTTTTTTTTTCATCAATAGACTTCTTCTTCTAGGATAGGCGACAGCATTTCATCAGAAATACCAGAACAATCACTGTCCCTAAAGCACAAGTTTTCACAGTATCAATAAACATACAGGCTTGGGGAAAACGATCATTATATCGTATTATCATCTGCATACTAATAGTAAAGTTGGCGAAATCTGAGGATACTTAAATCTGGTGACTGGAGTTGTGAATGGGCAAGACAGATCTTTTTACAAACCTGAAAAGGGCTCCAGGTTTGCTGAAAAACATGATTAAAAAAAAAACTTCCAGTTTTTTTTTAAAAAAACCAAAAATGATACAAGGAGCACCTGTAGCTTTAAACAATGGATTCCCTCAGTGGCTGTTGCTAGGCAACCACAGTATTCCAGGCTGTGTTTCTGTGCGTATAAAGGCATAGGGAGAGGGCAGAACTATTTCCAGGCCTATTTTGGTCTTTGACAGAGGGCTCATTGCAGCCAGGCCTGACTAGGTCACCAGCTCCAGGTGTGGTGAGGCAGAGCTTCAGAGCAGGGTCTGGGAGACCCAATTTTGTATCCCCATCTTGCTGTGAAAGCTCACTGGGAGATTTTGGACCAGACACCTACTTTCAGTCTAACCTACCTCACTGGGATGTTGTGCAGATAAAAAGGATGAGATGAGAATAAGGTAAGCTACTTTCATTGGTCCCCTGTAAACAATGCTCCCTCTAAGCTGTGGGGTCTTGTGAGCAAAAATTCTACTTTGTGAACTACTGAGCAATTTGATTACTGCATTAATTAGTTTGCTCTGGAGC
>NW_015214918.1:0-1211 GCF_001447785.1 Gekko japonicus | reverse complement strand
ATGGTCTTACTCAGTATAAGGCAGCATCATGTGTTCACTTATATACAAGAAGGTGTTCCTTCACATACCCTAGCCCCAGGTCATTTAGTTTTTCAGGTTCAATAGAATACTGAAGTTAGCCCACAATAACTGCAAAGGGGGGGGGGCAGGCAAACCAGTTCTGTACAGAAAGCAAATTTCTAATTTGGTTTTAGGACTCCCTTAGGAACAGCTACTAGGATTAGCAGAGTTGCTGCATGGACTCCTACAGGAAGGCTACAGTCCTAAGAATACTTTCCTGCAACTAAGCCGTATAGAATAAAATTGGACTTACTTCCATGGAGACTTGCTCAAGACTTGATTCTTTACAATCAAGATTGTTTACAATCAAGAGCAGTCCTTTTTATATGGATGAAGTCAATATTAAAAAAAACCAAGAAAGAGAATAAGTCCTTTACGATTACACGTCATCAAAACAAAAAACACCGAAGGAAAGACAGAAGCCGGTTGATATGCTTGGTCTTCAGTAAGCAAGAGAGGAAAGCCACTGGTAACCTAATACTGTTGCTTAAAGCTCAGCAATGAAGAGGTGGAGACTACCTTATGTTTAAACACGGTAAGCGTGATATAGGAAGACGTTTGAAAAAGGCGCTGCCCTCGCCTCCTCTCAGCGCACCAATCACGTCATCGCGGAGCAAAGGCGGCGTCAACAGTGCTGCTCAGAGACTGAGGGGTGGAGCTGTGTATTTAAATATTGCTTATGGTGTTATACCAGTACTCGTAAACCTTAAATACTCACTCGCCCTTGATAGCCACTTACTTTCCTACAAGACAGATTATTTCTTGTTAAGAAATGCACGTACGGGCATCTTACTTAAGCCGCTTGGTCAGAAACGGAAGCGAACATCTTTCAGGGAAACAATTTGAAAGAAGGGCAAATGGCTTCACTGGCAGCTGCAGGCATGCTCGATACTCTTTGCAATGGAAACAAAAATCGTGTAGCATCTCAGAAACTAAAACGTTTTATTGCCTCATAACCTTTCGCGTGCTATAGTCCACTTCAGGCGCAGGAGCTCCTCACAATGCTTTCATTTCAACCGTTTGCTGCGGGAGAATAAATCCGTCCGGCAGGAACAGAAAACGGTATCTTCGCCGCCGCAGACCGTGAGTCATACATAGCAAGCAAAGCCTGTAAGCGCTAGTATCGCGAGACTTAGAACATCTCGCGCAGC
>NW_015214917.1:0-1235 GCF_001447785.1 Gekko japonicus | reverse complement strand
CGCCTAGCGGGCGAGCCGGCCCTGGACACTGCCTGAACTGACTTGCATTTCCCAACACACCTTCTTTCGCAGGCTAGACTTTGGAATCTATTCCCCTCCCCCCCTCCCTTTTTTTTGCATTCCTAACTGTGAGAGGTACAGCAACATTTATCACAATAAAACTGTTTTAACTTTTTAAAATTCTAATTGTTAGTATTATTCGTAGCATATTACATTGGATTCATTTTGCCCATGGCAATTTACAGATTGAGATAAGCAAAGACGGCCAGTCACTGCCTTAAAGAACCAACATTTTTCTGCCCTGTCCACATGAGAGGATTAGGGCCGGGAGAGGGACGGAACTGGGGGGGAGCAAACGGGCGCGACGATCACACCACAACATCTGGGAAGCGTGGTGCTTCCGTCCCCAAACCGGCCCATCCATGGGATAAGGCGCATCAAGTTGGAACCACCTACCGAGGTGGTTCATCGCCTTGGTGCGCCTCAACCCGGGAGTCTGATCGCCGGCGCGTCCTTGCACCGGCGCTTCCTGGGCTCCTAGCCAAACTGTGCATGCTCTGACATGCGCAGTTCAGCAGACTCCTGTGGCTTTCTCCCTGTCTCCCCGGCATCTGATCGTGCCAGGGAGCAAATGCACAGCGGCTCAGGGGATCTGTATGATCCCGCCGCTGCGTGCCTATTTAGGTGCGGCTTTTTAAAAGCCGTACTTTGGCCGTCCCTTCATTTGAAGGAGCAAAGGAAGAGAGCAGGCTAAGAAGCAGGGCTGCTAGCTCTGGGGTGGGAAAGGGCTGGATATTTGGGGGAAGAGCCTGGGGAGGACGGGGCCTCGGGGAAGGGAGCGACCTCAGCCAGTTGTGATGTCATCGAGTCTGTCCTTGGAAGCTGCCAGGTTTTCGAAACTATTGTTGTGAGTATTGTGTGTGTGTGTGTGTGTGCGCACTTGCAAGCCTGGAAGTCATGGTGACTTCTGGCAACCCCTAGTGGGGCTAGGACGTTTCAGAGAGGTGGCTTGATATTACCTGTCTCTGCGTCCCAGCCCTGGTATGCCTGGAGGTTGTCCTTCCAAGTACTTGCCAGGGTCGGCCCTGCTTAGAATCATTGCGTTGGAAGGGACCTCCAGGGTCATCTAGTCCAACCCCTTGCAGGGAATTCACAAATACCTTCTCCCAAAAAACACCCCCAGTGTCCCATGCTCCATGCTCAGATGATGGCAAAAAACCTCCCTCCAGGATCCC
>NW_015214916.1:0-1227 GCF_001447785.1 Gekko japonicus | reverse complement strand
TTTTCTACGAAATGACCCCTGAGCTGTGTTAATTATTTGGTAGGGGAAAATCAGCCAGAGTTTTGGGGCACCTCGAAGTCATACAAAGTTTTATTCCTGCCCAAGGTTTTTGCGGACGAGAGGCCCACGGGAATGGCAACACGAACGTACCAGGGGGTGAAGGAACCGTGACAGATGGAATGGCATACATCAGAGGAGAAGAAAATCCTCACCTCTTGCTCCAAAAAGAGTTGGCGTGAGGTCCCTGGTCCTCAGAAATCACCCGCCTCCTTTCACCTCTATCATTTGACCTTGTTCAAATGTTGTGAGCCACCAGCATTGCCGGCCTGTAGAGGTCAACTCCCTTCCTGGCCCTTTCTAGGAGCTAAGAAGAGATCGGTTCATCGGAAAGCCCAATAAAGGACAGTATGAACCCCAAAGGGACATTATTAACATACTAATGGTCTTTATTTTTTACAGGTAAAGATGAAAGAAGACAGGGCAATCACAGAAGAAGCCAAAGACTTGTGCATGCCAATAACAAATATACTAATCAAAGCATCACTCACCACTTTTTCTTGATCCATCTATATACCCTCCCTGTTTTCTGAATTTAAAAGCAATAAAATTCTCTCCTTTTTAGGAGAGTTAATAATTAAAAAAGAATATAAAAAAGGATAGATCGGTTCCGAGTGCAAACGGATCGACTCATTAAAACACATCTGTCTAGGGTTGCCAGTTCCCACTTGGGGTGGCCAGATCCAGGTTGGAAACCCCTGGAGATTTGGGGATGGAGCCTGGGGAGGACAGGGACCACAGTGGGGCACCATGCCCCAGAGTCCACCCTCCAAAGCATCCGTTTTCTCTAGGGGAACTGGTCTCTGCAGTCTGGAGATGAGCTGTAATTCCAGGGGATCCCCAGGTCCCACCTGGAGGCTGGCATCCAGAAGAAAGAGGAGGAGGAAGAGATTGGATTTATACCCCACCCTTCACTACCCAAAGGAGTCTCAGAGCACCTTACAAACCACTTTCCCTTACCCTCCCCACGACAGACACCCTGTGAGGTCGGTGGGGCTGAGAGAGCTCTGGCAGAAACTGCTCCTTTTCAAGGACAGCTCTGAAGGAACGATGGCTCGCCCAAGGTCATCCAGCAGGTGCAAGCGGAGGAGTGGGGAGTCAAACCCGGTTCTCCCAGATGAGAGTCCGCGCCCAGCTGGGAGGAGGAACGCGGCGGCGGCGGGAGGAGGA
>NW_015214915.1:0-1312 GCF_001447785.1 Gekko japonicus | reverse complement strand
CGCCCCCCTGAACTCTACGCCTATGAAGTCATGTACAGATTTTGTTTTGTACCATGTAAAAATATCCCTCCTCCTCTTTTCCAGGGGCAAAGAGGCGTTCATCACCGGAGGTGGCTCTGGGATCAGATTCCACATTGCAGAAGTCCTGATGAGGTGTGGCTAATTGCCCTTCAGCGATTCTAGAGTGGGAGTATGTTAAGTCGCTCACTTAACAAAGCAGTCGGAGGGTGATTCAGCAAGAACACAATTTTATTCTTCAACTCGAACACAACTCCAACACGGATCAACATCTGATAGCCAGAACAGAACAGTTCAGCTTTTACATTGCAGTTGTCCTGCTTTTAAACTCTCCCGGCTAATGTAGCCACACCCACTGTACAAATACCAACCAATACGGTTGTTCATATAAGGACCAATCGCGGACGTTCCCGCTCAGGGAGCTTGCTGTAAGGTGATTGGCTAGGTGCTTCCTGGGCTAGCAATGCGATTGGATGGATTTGGATCCTAGCCCAGGACGAAGCTCAACATGGCAAGTCAATTAGATGTTTCACGACATATCATACATTCAAGGCAGCTTTGAATACACTACAGAGTATCTGTGGTGGGTTTGAGACCTGGCCGTGTTCCACTTCTGTTTCCATGACTGCCCAGTTATGAAGCTATTCTTTGCAAAGAAGGATTTTTCTCCCTTTAGAAGTGCATCGCCATTGATGGACCGTGAAGTTGTACAGTTTCCCCTTCTAGAGCCATATATACCCGTAGCTTTCTAGCTGGTAAGAGAGTTACTCTTTGTCCAAAGAGAAAACCCGACATGCATCAACCAAAGCGGAGCATCCGAAGACAGGCTTTCCTCTTTGTACTGTAGGATGCAAATCTATTTCTCCCCACCACCACCTTCCAGATCTTGTGGGAAATATGCCCATAGCAGTCGATCCAATCTGCAAAACTCATTTGGGGTTATAAATCCTGTGTTCTCAAGCTAGCCGGGAGAGAACCAGTTTGGTGTAGTGGTTAAGTGTGCGGACTCTAATCTGGGAGAACCGAGTTTGATTCCCCACTCCTCCCCGTGCAGCTGCTGGTGTGACCTTGGGTCAGTCACAAGCTCTGGCACAGCTGTTCCTGAAAGAGCAGTTTGTGTCAGAGCTCTCTCAGCCCCACTCACCTCACAGGGTGTCTGTTGTGGGGAGGGGAAGGGAAAGGAGTTTGTAAGCCGCTCTGAGACTCCAAGTGATAGGTGGGGTATAAATCCAATCTTTTCTTCTTCTTTAGGTGAGCAGAATGTAAGTGTATAGATTCTGCCCCCCAGGCCAGG
>NW_015214914.1:0-1240 GCF_001447785.1 Gekko japonicus | reverse complement strand
GAAATACAAGCTCATGCTATATGTGATGTAAGTGAGTACATAAACCAATATATAGACAAAATAACATTCGCAAGGAGTGACCGAGATAAGCACTTCAGCGAACAAACTCAGAAGGGTACCAAAGTCAGCTACGGCCAAGTTCAAGATGTAGGTGGTGAAAGGATTCCTCTCACCACAGAAACTGAGAATCCAGATAACCTTCCCGTTCCCCACCAGTCCAAATAGGCTGCAAAGGATGGTTAATGGATAGATGATCATTTCATGCACTTCGAAAGAGTGAACAAATCCAGTGCTGTTGTACGCAGTGGTATTCTCTACTCTCACAATGCTTGTGTTCGGCATCGTCCAAATGATGTCACTGTTCTTCAGGTGTTGACTGTCAATTCCTAGTTCTAGTTGGGAAAAAATATATATACAGGTCAATTAGACACTCTGGCAAAGCCACCCTAAGAACCAGAAGCAGCACCCCCCCCCTCCCTTGGCATCAGCACCTTTATGCCTGCTGGGGAGGTGGCTGAGGGGAAAGCGGTCTTGCTTATCCCAATCTGGAGTGTCAGGCTCAGGGGTCATTTCGTAGAAAAAGAGGTGCAGGAGCTCATTAGCATAGCTTATTTGCATATGCCACACCCCCTGGTATCACCGGATGTGTGTCAGAAGGCAACACCCACTGCTCAGGCTCCACCGGACTGTTTTGGATTGCTAGCTATGGGGGGCGGGGAACGCGCAGATCCTTGTGCTCCTCGTGGCCCGGGGCTGCTGGGAGCAGGGGGCTTCTTACATGTGCCCTCCCCCTGTCCTCTTTACTGCCGGAGCGCCGCTCCTGTGCGCTCCTGCAGGAAATGACCCCTGGTCAATGCGAGAACTTTCATACTGGCTACAGGAGGTTTCGTGGCTAGAGTCCCTTCCTCTTTTTCTAGCCAGATCACTGAAGCAAATGCCACTTTGCTATCTTAAGGTGGGGGGGAACAGTCTATAACCATGAAAACCACAGGATGGAAAGACTCATTTGTCTTTCTACTTAACTTTAAAGGGAGAGATAATTTTCAGGCTTTCACTCTGATCACAGTATCTGTTCTTGATTACACTTGCAGCCACCAGTACAACTTCTTAGAAATACTGAAGGGGGGGGGAACCCCTATTGTATCTCTGTCATGGGCATTTTAACAAGCCTAGTATATACATGCTGTGGAGTTTAGAGCTTATTGTGTATACAGACCACTGTTGCCACTAAACCTAATAA
>NW_015214913.1:0-1338 GCF_001447785.1 Gekko japonicus | reverse complement strand
GGCGGTTTTATTTGCTGAAATACTCATCATCGCCCGCCTTTTCCCTGGAGGATCTCAAGGCAGCTACCTAATACATACTAACAGGCAGAGAACACAACAAAAACCGTTTGAACCACTACAACAACAAAAAGACCAATGTTGTATCCACAAATGCAAACCCAAACTATCAAACTCTAGCATAGCCTTCAACAAATTCACAGAGTCAGTAACCTCAACTAAAAGCTCAATGAAGGAGGACTGTCTCTTTACAGGAGACAGAGACTGTATGTTCTGAGCTTCCCTAGTGGACCAGCGTGGTGCAGTGGTTAGAGTCAATGCTCCCTCTAAGCTGTGGAGTCTTGTGAGCAAAAATTCTACTTTGTGAGCTACTAGCATTAAAATTGTGAGCTAGCAATTTGGCTACGGCATAAATTAGTTTGCTCTGGAGCCATCCTTCCTGTGCTGAGACAGAAATGTGTGAGCTGGAGGCTTTAAAAACTGTGAGCTAGCTCACACTAACTCAGCTTAGAGGGAACACTGGATAGAGTGTCAAGGCTAGGATCAGGAATACCCAAGCTCAAATCCCCACTCGGCCATAAAAGCTTTCTTGGACCAGTCACATGCTCTCAGCCTAACCCACCTAACAGGGTTGTTGTGATGATAAAATGGAGGACAGGAGAACAATGTAAATCACTGTGAGATCTAGGGTGGCCAGGTCCTACCTGGCTACTGGTGGGGGGTCTCCTGGGTGCAGCTGGGATATCTTCTGGCACGTGTGATGACATCAACCAGAGATGACATCATCGTTTTGCTACCATAGGGAGTGACGCTCTAGGATTTGGGCAAAACTCATGGGGGGGGTTTGCCCTCAAAACCATAGAGTTTGCCCAAAACCTAGAGCAACGAGATGACGTCACTTCCTGGTGACATCACTGTACCAGCACAGCAGGAGGGGGCTTTGGGGGGGATGCTTCCCAAACCAGCCAGATGGCCCGTAGTGAATTAGGGGCCCCGTCGTGACTGGGGCAGTTGGCAACCCTGGGATCCCTATTGGGGACAAAGGTGGGGAAATAAGTGACGTCAAGAAGAGAGAAGAGATTTATACCCCGCCCTTCACTACCTGAAGGAGTCTCAGAGCGGCTTACAATCTCCTTTCCTTCCCCCTCCCCACAACAGACACCCTGTGAGGTAGGTGGGGCTGAGAGAGCTATTCCGAGGACTGCTCCTGAGAGAACTTGTAACTGGCCCAAGGTCACACCAGCAGCTGCATGTGGAGGAGTGGGGAATCCAACCCTGTTCTCCCAGATTAGAGTCCATCCGCTCGTAACCCCTACACCACACTGGCTCCAATGCACACAT
>NW_015214912.1:0-1303 GCF_001447785.1 Gekko japonicus | reverse complement strand
CACTTGAGCCACCGCAGCTCCTACTTACTCCAGTCTAAATCTGTGGATTTCAGTGAGCTTAGAGTAAAGCAGCTCTTTAGAGGATTGCAGCACAGGACACATAACTGTGTTGTTAAGACAGGCTTGCGAAAACCACGGTCAGGATGGGGGATCCCCCGTCCTGAGCTTCTCTGCCAGGGAGAATTAAAAAAGAACAAAAACAAAACAGTGGCAGGGTTGCCAAACCCCCCAGTTTGGCAGGGGTCCCCCGCATTTTTGGGGGTTCTACCCGCCGCTGGCCAGCTGGCCAACGGGGAAGCCCTGCCTCCAAGCCCCAACACCCGCAGCCACCCCTCTCCCTTCTCCCTGCACTTAAAGGGGCTCCCTTTATGAGCAGGGAGCTGTTGTTTCCCCGCGTACCCATCGGGCAGGCGGGGGGGCAGACGTCCCCAACGTGATGTCATCACGTCAGGATGCCCCGCCCCCTCCGGGAACGCCCCCCCAAAGTCCCCCGCTGGGGGCTCAAATAGACTTGGCAACCCTACTTCGTGGTGTCACAAGTGTGATGATGTCACTTCCTGGGAAAACCTAGAAGCAACGGTGGTAGTTCAAGGATTTGCCAGAAACTCTACAGTTGTGTCCTGTGCTTCTGTGTTTCCAGGAAGCGATGTCATCACATTCACAATGTCGTCCCTCCACACTGACACAGCACAATGCGTACGATAACGACAAAATTTCAAACACCAATAGCAACACAACAAGGTCTCTGTGCTGAAACTCTTCCAACAGACTCACAACAAGGAAAACGTGTTCAGTATGGAAGATCAGACTCCCAGAGGTTTGCCCTTTTAACAATGTCACCATGCTCTGCTCCAGAGGATTCGATCCTAAGATGCTCCTCTGTCCTAAGATGCTCCTCTGCCAGTTTGGTGTGGTGGTTAAGTGCGCGGACTCTAATCTGGGAGAACGGGGTTTGATTCCCCACTCCTCCACATGCAGCTGCCGGTGTGACCTTGGGCAAGCCATCATTCTGGCACAACTGTTCTTGAAAAAGAGCAGTTTCTGTCAGAGCTCTCTCAGCCCCACCTACCTCCCAGGGTGTCTGTTGTGGGGAGGGGAAGGGAGAGGAGTTTGTAAGCTGCTCTGAGACACCTTTGGGTAGTGAAGGGCGGGGTATAAATCCCATCTCTTCTTCTTCACTTCTTCTTCTTCAAGTGGAGACCCTTGAGGAGTGGGGGGGATCCCTCTCCTTACGCTCTTCAAACTAGGAGCCCTTCCCCCCCTTTTCTGTCCTTTTCATTGTTATTATTGCTGTTCCCTCCAT
>NW_015214911.1:0-1220 GCF_001447785.1 Gekko japonicus | reverse complement strand
GGAAGTATTTTCAAGATGGAATGGAGCCATTGGAGCCTCTGAGCTGTACACACCATGTCTGAGTGAGCTCCAGACCTTTACAGAGCTATCTACTGACATCAGGCCCTCATCTCTACTGGATTTGGTTCAACGCAGCACCATTGTGTATATCCTGCTCATGGGCACATTTGGAGACAGTCCTTGAACTTTTTAAACTGTTTCAAGTTGGCAGAAGGAAGAAGTCACAGCAAGAAGGCTGCACAGGCCAAATGGAAAATGGTCACTACAGCAGAACTTAACAATGAGGTTGCTCTCCCTACCGCAACCACCGATGATCCACTGATTGTGGGCCTCTTATGAGAAATCCTCAAGGACACCAAAGTCATTAAAGAAGTATAGGAGGGACTGCTCTCTGTCAGATCTGAGCTCACTGAACTGAAATATCTCCAGAAGAAGGCAGCTGAGCAGCTAACAGATGCAGAGAACAGGATCTCAGACCTAGAAGACTCTTCTGTTTCTGTGTTTGCTTCTATCCAACAACTTCAATCCGAGGTAACAGTTTTAAAATCCAAACTCTGAGACCTAGAAAGTATAAACTGAAGTAATAATATTTGTCTAGTGTGGGTCAGAGAATGCCTAGAAGGGACAGACATAGTGACCTTTGTTCAATCTATATTAAGAGCTGTCCCTGCCAGAAAATTGTTATAGAGAGGGCTCACAGGTCCTTGGGTTCAATCCGGGATACAGCAACCCATCCAAGGGCCATAATCTTACGTCTATTAAACTTTGTCACCAAGGAAGACCCTTTAAGATGAGCCGGAAGGCTGGGTCAACTGAAATGGGGCCTAGATCAAATTTCCCTCTTCAGTGATTTTCCTAAAGAAATCATCAACCTTCGTAAAGGGTATATGTGTGTGGGACGGCTCTGGCCAAGGAAAAAGCTATTGAAGCCTTTATGAAATATCCAGCAGGATTCTATGTAAGGTATAACAACAGGATCAAAAAGTTTCAATCTCCAGCTGAAGCAGAGGCCTTTTTAAATTCCTTATAATTGAACTCACTTTGTTTTATTCTTCCTGATCCTGGGTGATTTACGGCAGAAATGGATATTCAATATAATTACAAATTCTGTATCTGCTCTGATTTATGGCTTGATGGAACTTTACAAAGTTGATAACTATGAACGTTCCTGGGAACATTTGCAGAATTAAGGATCCTCTGTCTTAACTGACTTTAGAAGT
>NW_015214910.1:0-1210 GCF_001447785.1 Gekko japonicus | reverse complement strand
GGCGTTGCCGGGTCACCGGGAGCTTTCTTATCAGTGCCAGAAGTATGTAGTGTAGCAATGAACAAACATTTCCTTCACAAAATTACTGCCATCTGAATGCACATTTGTATTTGTAGTAGTTTTTGTCATCATAACAATGGCACATGATCAGCATATTTCTAATTGCAATCCTTTGTGATTTGAGACATTCAGATGGCTGTAAGTGCATGGTTTACTGGTATACTTTCTGCCACATTGCACACTAGTTGCACTTTTGCCATCACTTTCTGCTCCTTCTGTGACGTTCCACAGTCACTAAAACCTGCTTGCTCAGACTTCTAACTAGTTGAAGTGGTTCTTCTTATATTTAGCTGTAGCTTAGGTGGAGCATGTTTTGTCTATATCATTATAACTTACATAAAGATTTTTGCAACAGTACTCAGCATGCCTTCTGTGCATGGTCAGAAAAAAAGCCCTCTCCACTTGCATTCCCCACCTCACTGTGGTGTCTCTGCTTATATTTAGTAAAATCAGTGCCTACGCGAGGCCTCCCGGTGCCACTTCTTCTGAGCTGAATGTAATTTGTGCTATGATTTATACTGTATTATACTGTATTATTTCCTTGCTGAATCCGTTCTTCTGTAGCATGAGAAACAAAGAAATCAAGACTGCATAGTTAAAACTTAATGATTTTTGGACATTTTGGACAAAACCCATCTTTTTGGAAACAAAATTCTTTTTTAAAAAAACTGGGTCTTCTCTAGATGATTTTCTTTATTGGGTTTTGTACCCTTGGGGTCTACACAATATAATAGATAGAAAAGATTTGTTTAGATTCTGTGAAGTATGAACTCTTGGGAGAATATAAATTAAGCAATGTCTCATTTACACAGCCTTTTAGAATATTATTTGACAGGAGGGTTTTTTGGCATCAGTTCACAGCTGGCAACTCCGTAGGGTTTTCAATGCAAGAGAATTTCAGAGGCAATTTGCCATTACCTTCTTCTGTGTTACCATCTTGGTATTCCTCAGAGGTCTCTCATCCAAATATTAGCCAGAGCTGACCCTGCTTAGCTTCCAAGATCTGATAAGGTCAGTCTAGCCTGGGCTATCCAGAGCTGAGAGTAATTAGTGTATATTTTATATACAGTATATTGTATATATGCAGTGTATAATTGTAGCGAGCCTCTAACAAATGAAATGGGCAAAGGGATGCTTGAACCTAAATAGC
>NW_015214909.1:0-1232 GCF_001447785.1 Gekko japonicus | reverse complement strand
TCAACTTTAACCTCCCCCCCCCCGTGGAGGTGTGGGCATATAGTGGACCCTCTAGAGTAGAGGTGTCAAACATATGGCTCGGGGCCTGGAATCAACCTGTCCAGATCTGTCATCTGGCCCGTGAACAAGGAAGAGGAGGGTGGGTGGCAGCAAGAGCAGTAACAAGACCTGCGTCAGGTTGGCTGGCCGAAGGGTCCCCCCTTTCTCTATCAGTTGGGCCTGGCTGCGCGTGTGCAGCCACCTTCCTCTCCGTGTGGGGGGGTCACCAACCCTCAGTCAGTGTGCGTGCGTGCTGGGCCTCCTCATTCGCACCCACAGCAGAAGCCTCCTCCTCCACCACTGCCGCTGCCACCTGCTTCTCCTCTGCCTGCCTCTTCCGCTCTCTCTCTGTCATGATGCCAGAGAAGCGACCCTCTGGGAGGAGGGAAGAAAGAAGACGGGAGGAAGAAAGTCATTCTGTGTGAAGGTGGTCGTGGTGGGGAGCTGCTGATGAATGCCAGGGTGTCCCTGGGGGGCGGGGAGTATAAGGGGCTGGAGGGAGTGTGGGAACTGATAGCTATACACCAGAATAAGCTCTCCTGTATGTAAGTCTGCTCCTGAAAAACTAGGTTTTGAAATAATTTCACTGAGAAGAAAACCAGATACAGAGATGAAAAATGGATTGAACTAAGTTGAGGGATGTGTCTGATTTCCTCATTCTGCAGAAACAAAATGGGCTTATTCTAATACACTCTTCATACTCAAATAATGTTTATATTGTTTGACAAGAACTGCATATAGATGTCCTTTAGACTTCACAGCTTCCACCTAATTTTGGTTCTAGGATGCCTGGTTTTTTTTTAGAGTTGTTAACAAAGCCTTTTTC
Source organism: Gekko japonicus (assembly GCF_001447785.1). NCBI lineage: Eukaryota > Metazoa > Chordata > Lepidosauria > Squamata > Gekkonidae > Gekko > Gekko japonicus. The sequence goes on along the minus strand of NW_015214909.1, from coordinate 367 downwards.
TATTAGCACTTTCCAAAAATGTTCCACGTGCCTCACATTGTCTTGTGTTGTCTTGTTAGCTCATCGTTGATTTTTTATTCTGCTTACAGTTTCTGACATGAAGAAAGATATAGATGCCTTAATAGCAGAAGAAAGGGCAGAAATCATTGGCAAGTATGAGAAGGTAAGGTTCTTCTTTTGGTAAACGAATGTACTGCCTGGCCCAAGGCTTTCTGTTAACTTCCTACAGAAAGCAGGAACCTCTTTTACCAGCCAGTTAGTGGGCTATTCAAATAAGGCCCCCAGCCAGCAAGATCAGTATCTCACCATCTGATGAACATTGCCTGACACGGCAGCCACATGGCATCTTCCTCCACGTAGCAAGTTT
>NW_015214908.1:0-1228 GCF_001447785.1 Gekko japonicus | reverse complement strand
TCTTCCTCCTCTTTGGATGTGTCCTTGTGATGGGCTGCGGAGGTACGTCTCCTTGATGATGGCAGGATTTTTGCTTGCCAGACCTCTGTTGTAAACTGGTCGGTGGCTTCCATGGCAAGGGCTAATTCCATGGCCTTCTTGAATTTGGGGTCTCCCTTAGCAAGGAGCTTTCTTTGAATCCACTCGTCCCGCAGGCTGCATACCAGCTGGTCTCAGAGTGCGTCCTCGAGGTCATGGAAGTTGCAATGTCTTGCGATCCTTCGGAGCACTGTAACATAGGCCATGATCAATTTATTTGTGGCCTGGTTCCTGGTGTGGAATGCGTGGTGGGCTGTGATGACGGATGGCTACAGCATGAAGTGCTCCTTCAGCCGGTCCAAAGTTGTCTTATATTCGGAGTTCTTGAGTTCCGCGGGAGCAATCAGTGAGTGAGCGATCTCAAAGGTCAAGCATCCGCAGACTCAGAAGAAGGTGGCGTGCTTCTTTTCCACCTCCTCAATCAAGACTTGAGGAAAATGTGGGAGGGAGGTTGCAGCACTGTGGGAAGCCAGAAGAAGAATGGGGAAGATAGGGTATTGTGTAGTGGGTTGCCGCATGGATGAACGATAGACGACGATGTAGTGCATAGCACGCTTCATTAGGTACACAACAAGACAGGAACAAATGGCCGGCAGGCCAACTATATACATGAACAGGGGACCACCCCCGGGTCCCATTGGCGGGTTATACTATCCCGCCTTGGTCCCATTGGTTTCCCCCAGTGGCGAGACTAGTACTAGTCCCATTGTTGTCCTGGGCTGAAGCATGGCGCACACACACACACTCCCAAGGATAGGCTATTTACATTACATTACTTATCTATTGGTCAATTCCAGGATCCTGGTCAGCTATTGTTCTTGGGGAGCAAGCTCACCCAGTTCAAGATCCACATTCAGGGATGGCTTAGGCTCAATACATAACATCAGGGTTGTGCAAAGATCTCACTAGGCCTTAGCCAAAGAGTTTGTCTTCAGTATGTACTGACTTCTGTAAGAAAAAATTACTTCCAGGCATGCACAGAATGTCTTTCCCACAACATTAAGAACCTGCAGTCTCTTTTCTTCCCACACACTTTAATAATCCAGTAGCATACCTAAAGATGCAGAGGAAGCAATGGGATCACTGAATAATATTTTAAATTCCTCTGTAAAAATGTGGGTAGGATAACTACATACCCTGTTCCTCACAT
>NW_015214907.1:0-1225 GCF_001447785.1 Gekko japonicus | reverse complement strand
TGCGCCCTCACCTATTGTTTTCCGCTGGTTGCCCAACCAGGGCACACGCGCTCTCCCGCCTTCGAGGGTCCAGCTGGCTTAAGGTGGCAGCGGTGAACAAGGCCGGGTCCTGTTCGGCGCCCCTAAGGGCCGCCCGTGCTCTAGGCGAATGCCTAGTTCGCCTAGTGGGTGAGCCGGCCCTGATCGCACTGCAAGTAAGGCACAGACTCCCCTCAGCACCCCAGCCTTGGGCAACGGTACTGTTAGGAAGCTTCTTTTCAATTTATACCCCACTTTTCCTCACCGTCCTCCACATGCCATGCCAGCATCAGGTATTTATTTATTTATTTATTTGTTTGATTGTTTATTTGTTAGATTTCTATCCCGCCCTTCCGCTGAAGCGTCTCAGGGCGGCTTACATACAGTGTTTGTATATCTCGTGTTTGTCTAAAACTGAAGTCACCTACGTCGCCGTGCTCTGTGAAAGAATTGCATCTGTATTGCTCCTATCTTGTGCTGTCCCAGGAGCTGGCAGGGCTGTGGTGACATGTGCCTGTGGCACTGCCAGCTCCTGACGTGGGCATGGTATTCCCTAGCCTAGTCCTGCAGACCCAGTTTCACACTCGGCCCTCTTGCCTGCTGGAGGGCAGGGGGAATGAACTGGAGTCCTGCATGCAGAAAAAGCGGGAAGTGGAAGGGCGGCAGTAGCAGAGGAATGGGACATGGCACCCCCCAGCACTGTCCTCTGACCTGGAGCCACGAAAGAAACAGGTGTGCTTTCTGGTCCACGAAACTGAGACACGAGGTCCCCAGTGGACAGGAGGCAGTCAGAAATTCAACAGGTGAATAATTCGCCCGCCCTGCCTCCACCACCACCAAGCCAGTGTGGCCTGACCTCTCGCCACGCACACCAAGTCCAGCCCTCTTTAGAGCACCTTTGCCAGCAGATGACCTTAACACTTTTTGCTGTCTTTGTTTTAAATGAGCAGCTGGATCTCTTTGTATATTTAAACCTGGAAAACATCATTTTGAATTCATTAACTTCTCCCCCCCCCTTCAGTTTCTTTTAGTGTACTGGTTAAAGGATCAGACTAGAATCTAGGAGACCCAGGTTCAAAGCATTACAGCGCCATGAAGCTGGCTAGATGTCCCTGGGCTAGTCATTGGCCTAACCTACTTCGCAGGGTTGTTGTGAACATAAAACAGAGAGGGGAGATGGATGCATGCCCCTTGAGCTCCTTGGAGG
>NW_015214906.1:0-1229 GCF_001447785.1 Gekko japonicus | reverse complement strand
CCATCTGGTCGTGCGGCAGAAATGCTGCCTGTGGGGTTAGGCTGGATGAGGCAAGAAACCTGCAGGGCTCCAGCACAGAGGGATCCTGGTGCAACTCAACATCTCTCTGCACAATTCTGTACAGGAAAGAAATACGGCACCAAAAATGTGCTTCTTGTCATTCAAAGAAGATGAAGGCAAAGACGGGGCACCCCTGCTGTGATCTCTCTGCAATCCTGATTGCAGCGCACATAATACAGAAAGAAGATGGCCAATACGGCAAGGAAAAGAGGAAAGTTACGGGAAATCTGCTGTGTGGAAGCTCTGTTGTCAATGAGAGGTTCTCTGCATTCACAGTGGCAATAAAAGCTATATGGAGAATCATCAGCCTGTTTTTTAAAAAAAATGTTTGAATACCATTATGGCCTGCAGTTACATATAATTAAAATTAGTGATGCGAGCCATTAGGCATTAAAGCTCCGGTTTTACTCAGTGGCCGGACCAAAAGTAAATGGCACACTGTCTTAATTTTTGAGAGTTACTTTTGGCTCCAGTGGCTTACTATAACAGGGCAGGGAAAGGTTCCTTCTAAGACTGAATAGTACCTTTCAATTTTTGAAACTGTAGATTCTTTTGCACTTCCTTTGCTGGCTGCATTAGGAGATGATGCTAAGCTGGAACTGAATTCCACTGTGCCACAAGAAGCACAAACGCAGCTCCGTTCCTTGGGCCTGTGTGTTTCCCCCCTGTTTTCCCTCACCTCCCTCCTCACTTTCCTTCTCACATAGAACACAAACACTTCCAGTCGTCCATGACTTTCAAACAGTGTTGTCAGCTCTCCTAGGCCACCAGTGGGGGATGGAGTGTAAGGATGCCTCAGGCCTGTAGCTACCATCCTCCCAGAGTTTTTTAGGGGCCCCACTCTGCAAGCCTCGGCTCTCCCTCCCCCCACCAGGCCCCCTCACCCTGATTGCCTGTTGACCTGCCGGTGGGGAGGACGGGGGTGGTGGTTTCAGAGGCAGCGGTGGCACAAATAGCAGCAGTGGCGGTGAGGCTATGCTGAGAGAGCAGCCTGGGTAGTAACTTTTTTCCCACCATAGAGAACAATGGAGAGGATAGGGGCAACCTATTTGGGGGCCCGTAGAATTGGACCCCCTGATCCAATGTTCTTCAAACTTGGTTGGTACCTTGGGGAGAGGCTCCGGCAGCTACCCAGCGAGGTTGGAGTATCTCCCTCAAGCCCCCTCCCC
>NW_015214905.1:0-1263 GCF_001447785.1 Gekko japonicus | reverse complement strand
TTTGGTGTTAGTTCTAGGAGGTGAAGTAGAACTGGTCTACTTCAGCCTCTTATGCATCAGTGGTTGGGGCTTAGACTTGGATTACTGTGATGTTGAATGGTTTGCCTTGGAATCGGACCGAAAACACTCTGTCATTTTTGAGATTGTATCCCAGTACTGCCTTTTGCACTCTCTTGTTGACTATAAAGGACACAGCATTTTTTCTACGAGATTCCTGGCCACAGTAGTATATATAATGGTCTTCTGAGTTAAATTCGCCCATTCCTGTCCACTTTAGTTCACTGATTCCTAAGATATCGATGTTCAGTCTTGCCATCTCATTTTTGACCACGTCAAGCTTACCTTGATTCATAGATCTTACATTCCAGGTTCCTATGCAGTATTGTTCTTTGCAGCATCGGACTTTCCTTTCACCATCAGACACATCCACAACTGAGCGTCCTTTCGGCTTTGGCGAGAGGAGGACTCTGGAGCAAACTAATTTATGCAGCAGCCAAATCGCTCGCTCACAACTTTCATGCCAGTAGCTCACGAAGTAGGATTTTTACTCACAAGACTCCACAGCTTAGAAGGAGCATTGAGCTATTCATTTTTTAACGTGGTTATATTTGTATGGTGGTCAGGGAAATCAACAAATGTTGGTCAGGGAAAGGAAAAATAAAATTTTAGTGGGAACCCTGGCTACTCCCATTTTATACTCACAACTACCCTGTAAAGTAGGCTAGGCTGTATGTATGTCTGTGTTCGGTCCAAAGTCACCCAGTTTGCTTCTGGAGCAAAATGGGGGTTCCAATCTGGGTCTCCCAGACCGTAGTTTGAAACTCTGATCACGAGACCACACTGGCTTTTGCAGTGTGACTATAGTTGAACAGTAGCAAGCAGCCAGTCTTGGGTGAGTCATGAAAGTTGTGTGGTATCAAATTATCCCATAGTTGCTGCAAGGCCTAATCCCAATGTATCCTTCTTCCAAGGCTGAAACAACCCTTGTAAAGAGTTCTGCCCATTCCCCTGCCTTTTGCTAAGAAAAACCAAGGCTTGCAGGTTGGCAATACTGCTTTTGCCCAGCAATGCCTACTGAGAACATTTCTTTCTTAAAGCTATGGAGGCTGCTTCTATTATTTTTGGGGTTTTAACCTCCCATTGCATTTTTTAAAAGTTTTTTCTGCAAATCTGAGGCTTTCTTTTCTGTTCATGGATCCAGGATCTGGATTTAAGTGTCCACAAATTTGGCCAAATTGAGAATTAGGTATATTGATGACTACT
>NW_015214904.1:0-1260 GCF_001447785.1 Gekko japonicus | reverse complement strand
GCTCCGGGGCCTCCTCCTCCACGCCGCCCGTCGATCTGGGGGCAGCGAATGCACCGCAGCCGCCGCAGAGTAGGGCGAGGCGCTGGGGAGGGGAGGCGCCGCGCCGCTTTGGGCTGGATGGCGTGCTACCGAGGTCGCGGGGACTGTTGCCGGGGGAGCGGGCGCAACGAGAGGGCAACAGCCCTGTCTCAATAGCATGCAAACACCACGCCCCGCTCCCAAGGAGAGGCCGTTTACATCACATTCTTTCCACATTGGCCACCTCCAGGGTCCTGGTGGGCTATTGGTCTAGATCTCCAAGGTGAGCTCGTCTCTGGTAGAAACAGTCCTGCAATGTTCCAGTCCCCATACCTAACATCCTGCTAAACCACTGGCAACTATTGGGAGTCTTTCTTGCTAAGTTCCTGCTCAGTTGGCAGCTCTACAGGCATGAAAGTTGTGAGCGAGCGATTTGGCTGCTGCATAAATTAGTTTGCTCTGGAGCCCTCCGTCCTGAGCTAAGACAAAAATGTGTGAGCTGGAGGCTAAAAATCTGTGAGCTAGCTCACACTAACTCAGCTTAGAGGGAACACTGGCTGCCACCAGTAACTCTGGGAGTATCTCCTGCTAAACTGGCAACTCTTGGGAGTCTATCTTGCTAAGTTCCTGCTAAATTGGCAGCTCTGGGAGCATCTCCTGCTAAACTCCTGCTAAACTGGCAACTCCGGGAGTATCTCCTGCTAAACTGGTAACTCTTGGGAGTATTGCCTGCTAAACTCCTGCTAATCCAGCAACTCCGGGAGTATCTCCTGCCAAACTTGGCAACTCTTGGGGGTATTTCCTGCTAAACTGGCAACTCTGGAGTATCTCCTGCTAAACTGGCAACTCCTAGGAGTATCTCCTGCTAATCCAGCAACTCCGGGAGTATCTCCTGCTAAACTGGCAACTCTTGGGAGTATCGCCTGCTAAATTCCTGCTAATCTGGCAGTTCCGGGAGTGTCTCCTGCTAAACTGGCCACTCCTCCTCCTCGCTCTGCATCTGCTTTGCTCTTGAGCTGCCTCGCCCCCCTCTTCATTCCTGCAAGCCAGCTACGGCAGTGTTGCTATGAGGAGCTGTTGAGCTCCAGGGACACCTTGGAGCATGTAAAGAGTGCCGCCCCAATGACTGACGTTTTGGCATGAGAGATCCTGGGGTGCAGGGCTAGCACAGCATCTCCAGACAGAGTGTCCTCATCTTGATGCTTCCTCTGAGCAAAGAAGAAGAAGAAGAGATTGAATTTA
>NW_015214903.1:0-1249 GCF_001447785.1 Gekko japonicus | reverse complement strand
GATTAATTGTGTATCATTAAATCACTAGATAAGATCCATTAACTTTGGAAAGACCAGCAATGCAAATGAAACAGCCAACATTCAGAGAAGTTCAGAAGGCAAGCATCTTATGCCAAGCTGCCCCTGAAATTTAGCATAATAGAATGAGTTGGAAGGGTCCATAGAGGCCATCTAGTTTAACCTCTGTCTCAAATTAGGATCAGCCTAAAGCAGGGGTGTCGAACTCATTTGTTACGAGGGCCGGATCTGACATAAATGAGACCTTGTTGGGCCGGGCCACGAGTGTCATAAAAATGTAATGCCAGGTAATTGGAGATATAAACTTTATAAAGGACACAAACACAAAGGGTTTTTTTTTACTTAAAATAAAAACATGCTTAAAACATTAGCACTCCTGCAATATTTTGTTTATTTAACAGTGTCTGATAACTGACACCTCTTGCTCTGAATGATTGCATCAAAATGTCTGTGATGTTGCAATCTTGACTATGCTGTTCAGGTGTGTATCTGTAAGCTGCAAACCTACAATGACGCAGCAGCAGCAGAACTGGAAGAAGAAGCAGAAGACAACCAGTTCCACTGTGGGCCTGATAGAATCCCTCCGGGGGCCTGGTCCGGCCCCTGGGCCTCATGTATGACACCCCTGGCCTAAAGCATCCCTGACAGTCTCTGGATGAACACTCATCAGGGATGCTTTCTGCTGATCCTGCATTGAACAGGGTGTCGAACTAGATGGCCTGTGTGGCCCCTTCCAACTCTATGAGTCTATGATATTAATTTCAATTTCAGCTTGGAGGGGATTGGAAAGAGTAAGCATTTTGCATTTAAAAAATATTTATATCCAGCCCTGACCTGAAAAGCCCACATAAGCTCAATCTTGTCAGATCTCAGAAGTTAAACATGGCCAACCGTGGCAAGTATTTGGATGGGAGACCTCCTTGGAATACCAGAGGCAGGAGGTGGGGGCAGGCAAACAAGCCACTTCTCTGAACATCCTCTGTGCCCCAGTAGGAGTCGCCAGCAGTCATAATGACTTCCAGGCACAGACACAGGGTGCGGTCAGATGGCGTGCTGAGAGCGGGTTAAACTGCTCCGGTTCTTACCGGATTATATTTGATCTGGATAATCACGATCACACTTACCTCCCTTATCCTGCTTTACCATGCAGTCACAGTGCTCCCCACTGTCTATTCTACCGATGCGCAGGAGCATGTGTTGGCGTTTTTAATTTTTTTTCTCAGTTTGCACA
>NW_015214902.1:0-1260 GCF_001447785.1 Gekko japonicus | reverse complement strand
TGCAAAATCGCTACCAGCCGCTTCTGATGTTGGAAGATTAGACTAGCACACTCCAAGATAGAAAGGATGTAACTGACACAGATCAGAATCAAAAGGATGTAACTGACACACAAACACATAGGCAGAGAAGGACCAAAGCTATCCCGTGAAGGAAGAGACGAGTAGTGGTGGTTGGTGACTCCCTACCGAGAGGGAGAGAAGACGTTCAGTGCAGACCGGACAAGGAATCGTGAGAGGTTTGTTGTCTTCCTGGAGCATGTATCCAAGATGTTACTGAGAGAATTCCAAGACTGGTCAAAACCTCTGATCGCTACCCACTCCTGCTGATCCAGTTGGGAACAAATGATATGGCCCAAAGAAACCGTGAATGGATCTCCAAAGTCTATGAGGCTCTGGGCAAGAAGGTGAAAGATCTGGGGGCACAGGTGGTGTTCTCCTCCATTTTACCTGTTGAGAGCCATGGGAGGGTAGGGAGAACAGGATACTGGAGGTGAATAGCCAGTTATGTAGATGGTGCTGTCGAGAGGGATTTGACTTGCTGGACCATGCTATGTACCTCCAACATGAGGGACTGCTGGCAATGGATGAGGTCAGGGGTCTTGTTGTAGAAAAAGAGCTGCCGGAGCTCATTAGCATAACTCATTAGCATAACTTATTTGCATATGCCACGCCCCCTGACATCACCGGAAGTGACAGAAGGCCACACCCCCTGACATCACCGGAAGTGTGTCAGAAGGCCCGGCTACTTACCCTCCTGCTTCATCCTCATTCCCAAACGGAATGAGGATCGAAGCAGAGGGCGGGGTAAAGAAGGGGGCGGGGCTTCACCACGTGACCGCCCCGCCCCCTAGAGGTTCTCTTCCGGAGCTCCGTACCTGAGAGCTCCCCCCCGACTAGAGCCCTGGATGAGGTGCACCTTACAAATAATGGGAGGAATGTCTTTGCTGGAAGGCTTGCGATCTTGATCAGGACAGCTTTAAACTGAAGCCATCAGGGGTGGGAAGCAAAAGCCTGTTGTTGTGCAGCATCCCCAACACTAAGTTCAAGAAAGGGAGTTACCAGAGAATAAATGAAGAGGAGAGAGGTCAGTTCAGTAATTTTCAGGTAAATTTGAAGGGACCTAAGATAGGAAAGGATGTCTGTAACCTGAGATGTCTTTATACTAATGCACAGAGTATGGGAAATAAATGGGATGAGCTTGAAATTCAAGTGTTGGAAAGGACTCATATCCAGGACTTCAGGAAAGCTGATTTCAAAAAA
>NW_015214901.1:0-1244 GCF_001447785.1 Gekko japonicus | reverse complement strand
ATGTCCAGACACCAGCAGTTGCTAGAACTTTTCAGAGAGGAATCAGCTGACAAGAGTGGTTCAGAGACTGGGGGGGGAGGCATCCTCCCCCCCAGGTCCCAACTCCCTCTTGCTCCTTCTGCCCAAGTACACCCCCCTATGGTGCCTCCCAATCCAGTGCCAGAAACCAACTGTGCTTAGTCCCACCTGCTCAGATCATGGGGCCTCATTTCCATTCCAACCTGTGGAAACATTTCTGCACTCTCCCCAGAGTACTCTTATACCTTCCTGCTGCCATGGGGATACTTTGGGGAGCCCATGTCAAAAGTCTGGGGGTGCCTGCCTTTCCATCTGAAAAGTACTAGGTTCAATGCATGGAGAACTCGGACCACGACATGCATTCAGACGCATTTATTGTACTTCACAACAAGACACACAAAATGGCCCTGCAAGGCCAACTATATACACTCCACCCGGCACACCTCGGTTCCCATTGGAGGGTTTGAATCTCCCGCCAAGGGTGCTATTGGTGGACTCCCGGTAGACTAGGATCCTAGGTCCCCTTTGTGTTTGGGGACCAAGCTCCTGCTTTCGCCGCGGACCCCTGGTGGTGGTCCGTGTACATAACACCATCTATCTTTCGGATACTGGCTGCATGTTTCAGCCATGGGGGGGGGGCTGTGAGTGGATGGGCACACTGAGGACCCAGGTGCAGAGTAAATAAAACAGCCCCACCAGTGGGTGTGCTCTGCACCTGTCTAGTTCCACCCTAGCTAGTGGGTGCCTTGCTGACTACCCACATTCATTACACCCTCCCTGCTGCTGTGGGGGTACTTTGGGGAGCCCCCATGGAAAGTATGGGGGTGCCACCTTTCCATCTCTCAGGTACTTGGCTGCATGTTTCAACCCTGGGTGGGGGTGGTCTACATATATCATTGCACACTGGTTTGGGCTTGGGTCTCAGGGCACATTGCCCTGGTTCTGCTGGGCTGGTAAAAATGCCCCTCACCTTCAGTTTCTACTGGAGAGATTCTTGGGGACTTTGATTCTGTTTCAATTCTGCTTGGCATCTGCCCTTGCTTTTTTCCCCTTCTTTTTCTTCTTTTTTGCTGGGGCACCTTCCTTGAGGGGGCATAAGTTAGACCCCGTGAATATAATTCTCATTAAACATGGAGAGCAGGTAGGAGAGAGTCAGGTGGAGATCTCCTGCAAGTTTGGTGTCCTTAATATGCTAGAGTTCAATACACTCCTGAACTTCCTGAACC
>NW_015214900.1:0-1221 GCF_001447785.1 Gekko japonicus | reverse complement strand
AGCATCATCTGTGAATCTGGATCTCCCACGCAGTGAGACAGAATTCTATACAGTGGCTTAGAATTACTTTATAATTAATTTCTATAATAACTTTGCTTAGAGCAGTATCTCAACACTATGATAATGGACAGAGATGTGGAATTCATCAAGGAATTGTGATTTTTCACTCCTGGCTAATTAATGCCAGGCACATCTATATATTTATACATTTTTATCCCATCCTGTCTCCAAGGAGCCAAAGATTCTCTCCCTCAGTTTTTTCCCTCACAACAACCCTGCAAGGTAGGTCAGGCAAAATGTGTGAATGACTGGCCTAAGATTAATGAGTAGGGATTTGAACCCAGGTCTTCGTCTGACATTCTAACAACTCCATCACATTCATACATAACACCATGCCTATAGAGATAATATTGCTGAGGTATTCCCTAATAATCACAGATATAAAATCACTTGTTTAGTTACATTCATTCTGTGCCCCTTAAGAGGTCATGGTAGTTTCTAATACAGCTCATAAAGGTGCATAAGGAAGGTGACTAACCACAGTCTTACCTGACACAAGATATCTTTGATGTATCTTCCACACAACTCGTACGCCTGGGGATCAATGTAATCCATGATCTCCCAGTATTTGGCTGCAATGACATTGTCCTTTTCCTGGTCACAACAGCCAAATGTCTCATAGGCAGAACAAAACTCCAGGTGAAAGGGAGGCTGGAAAGGAGGGCCATAATCAAGGCACTGAGGGTGCCCCAGAAGTACCCCTGCTTGGTACAACAAGCCAAAGGACAGGCAGAGGAGAAAACTGGAGGAACTAAAAGAAATCTTGCCGCTTTTGCTCTTGTGCACGCCACTAGGAACTTTCTTCAGTGGAGGTTTCCTGAGGTGTGAAGTAGCAGAGATGTGACCACTTAGAAGATTAAGGCTATTCATCTTCTGAGCTTTTAAATGTCCCAGCAGCACTGAGCTCGATGTTTGCTTACTTACTCTCTCATGCTCACTCCCCATTTGCTCTATTGGTGAGCTGAGAAACAAATCTTCCAGACAGCCTCTGCATCTCCACGCCTCGCACTGCAGAAGCCTTTCCCCGCCCCCTTTGTGTGAATCTCTCTGACCCCTTGAAGAGTCCAGAGGGAGGCAGAGGCCACCTGGTAACTTATGCTAAAGAAATGATAAAACAGTATTCATAAACTGCAAATGCTCTAAGCACTCTGCAATTAGTGA
>NW_015214899.1:0-1242 GCF_001447785.1 Gekko japonicus | reverse complement strand
AAACCTGTACCTTTCAGGAACAAAAAAAAAATAAAATAACAAAAACTTTTTACTAATTTTGACTTGACTGCATTCACTACAGAAGTTCCTTCTGAATATTTGGAGTTCGATTTGCTGCCCTTTGAAGCCCACAAGGTAGCTTGCAAATTAAAAAATATGTACCCTGAAGAAAGTGGCATCAAAAGAATTATTTTAAGAGAGGGTGGTTGTCTGCGGTAGCACAGCTCGATCGGAGTCCCAGCGGGCACCTTAAGAGGCCAGCTTTGGATGTGTGGTCACATGCTTATTCACACGTGCTCATGTGACACTTCCCTAGTCTTGGCTTAGTCTGCAAACAGTTCCTCTTGGAAGGCTTATTTCTCATGCCAGCATTTGAGTGGTGTAAGCAGTTGTTCCTTACACTTGATGGCAACTCCCTTGCCTAGAGCAGTTCCTTTCCTAGCAGAAGGGGGATGGTTGGGCACCGTATGCTGTTCCCAGAGGTGCTGCCCCTGCCCTGGGTATCAGGCTCGCCCCCAAAGGAGGAGCTAATGCTCTTGTACCAACATTCCCCTAGTGTGGTGTGTGGTGTATGTCGCTGGGAACGTAGTGGAAGCCATTGGCCCAGGAGGTGTGTGGCAGAAGTTTCAACAAAGGGGAGGGCGAGTCTTTAAAAGGAGCTTTTAGGTATCGAATGTCTAGTCTTGGCACAGGCACCTTATAAGACCAACAGAGTTCAATTCTGGGTATAAGCTTATGTGTGCATGTACACTTCATCAGATACGTGGCAACAGTTTGGGCCAGTTAATCCAGATGCAGAAGTAACACGGCAATGGCTATAGCTGAGATTGGATTAAAGCAGTTGGTTAGACCTGTGAATGGCAGCAAATTAGCATACACATGCAAGAGTTAACAGATGTGAGAACTATGAGTCCGGTGGCACCATTAAGACCAGCAAAGTTCAATTCTGGGTAAAAGTAAGAGGCACACATACCTTGAAACAGATTTCCTCTGTTACATATAGGTGTACAATCTGTCAGACTCCTGGAGAAATCGGTTCCCAACAACAGTCATTCAAAAGGTTTATTGAGACATTGATAGGATCCAGACTCTTAACATTTCTGTGTTAGAACTAGGGAAAAGCACTGAGGGAAGCAATTATGCATAAATCAAGCAGGACCTTAACAGAGTCCCTCGTGTTACATATAGGTGGGGGACCTTAATGGCCCAGGGTCAATCACACCTAAGCTAGAGGCCTGCCGA